>NW_023276806.1:200999563-201294119 GCF_003668045.3 Cricetulus griseus | reverse complement strand
GTGCTTAGCCACACAAAGGCTGAGTCGCCCCGGGTGCCCGCGTCTCCAATAAAGCCTCTTGTTTTTTGCATCCAGTTCGTGCCTCGCTGATTCCTGGGTGTGTGGGTCTCCCTCTACGAAAGTGCCTCTTCGGGGGTCTTTCAGGTTGAGCAACAGAACATTTATTTCAACATGGATGGGAGGTGGTGTGGCTCATGAGGCCCCCATCCTTCCCTGATGGACCAATGACAATTGGTGGTAGCTGGGGAAAGGATTCACTCTTTCAGCCATGGAACAGTCATTGTCCTAGCCACAGTGAATAACATCCCACTCATGCTCATGTAACTTACTAAACTCAGTGTGTCCCACATACAAATAAGACATGAGTACACAATGGTGAATTGTTGATAAGTAGGAATTCAACAGGAAAGCAAGGGAGATGAAGGAAGTCAGTGGAGGTGAAAATGTCTAGAATTAATCACATGTATGTATGAAGTTCCCCAAAATATTTTAAGATGTGTGAAATCAGAAGTTGAAAACCCTTTTATTTATTTATTTTGAGCATGTCTGTGTATGTGCATATATGCGTATATGTGGTAATGTAGGTACCAAGGCATAGGTATGGAGACAGAAGACAACTATAACAATTTGCACAAGCCAGTAATCTCTTTTGACCACATGTGTCCTGGATATTGCACTCATGGCCACAAGACTGATAGCCATTATCAGCTGATCCATCTTTCTAGCTCTTAGCTATTTTTCCTTTTAGAGGAGACACCTACCTGATTAATTTTAATACATTTTGAATTTTTATCTATATAACTAATCTATAATTATGAATAGCTCATAGTGGTTACCTATAAATTGAGGTTTATCAGCACTCAGGGGGCAGAAGCAGGTGGATCTCTGTGAGTTCAAGACCAAGCTGGTCTACAAGAGCTAGTTCTAGGACAGCCTCCAAAGTCACAGAGAAACCCCATCTCAAAAAAACAAAAGCAAAACAAAAAAGTGCTGACTAAATAAAAAAAGAAATTGAGGTTTATATGCAATGAATATTTTAATAATTTGGATATTTTGCATTGTTCAGCATACTTCTGGAAGGTGTGTTATTCATTTTTGAAGTACTCATGTAAAAAATACAGACTCATGCAATACATATCTGCATAATTTAATCTCAGTGATCAATCTTTTCTATGTATGGCAGTACAAAACTATTTTCCATTTTTAAGAGTGCCCAAAGTTAGTTTCTAGTGTGTGAATAATATTAATTTCCATCAAAATTTTATTCGTTTTTCTAGATGTCCGGTAAATGAAATTTATGATACTCAAAATTCTAAAACAGAAATTTAGATTCAAAACCTTGAATCTATTGTCAAATGTTTTATTAATTGAATCCCAGTCCTGGAGACATTAGTACACAATCAATATGTTACTAATTATTTTCTATTTGTTATTCATAAATCTTCTTGATAGACACTGGTCCTCAATATGCTCACTAGCAAACTGTGATTTTAAATATTTAAATGCACAATTCTTTCTGCATGTTTCCTTTTATTCAACAATTACCTTCGATTCTTTCATAAGCATTTATTTTTAAATTTAAGGAAAAATGTCCCTGTCATTTATATTTGTACCTTATAATTGGATGTCTACAATGATCCATTGATTAATCAGCATGGCGGAGAGTGCTAAGTTATAGTCCACTATTTCAAGAATGCAAGATTTGTCACACTTCTGAAAGACACTTCGTATTTAATCTTGTTCACATGAGACTATTTTAAACCCGAGGAAGCCTGCCGAAAGCTACAAATGTCTTTTCTGGAACATGTAATTTTATAAAACAACACACTACAGTAATGGCTCTTCTATATTTCATAGAAAGCTATTAAATGATTTAATACATTTTTTGGCTTTTATCTATATTACTATAATCTACTCTAGAAATCACTCCACTACTATTCAGGAATTCATATTCATCCAGGGGCTGTTCTGCTTTTCTTGCCTCACCCCTAAACCTCCAGAGCACACAGCTTTTCTGCCTTTTCTACCTATCCACCAATTCTTTTTCAGATGTGATCAATCACTTCCCATGCCCTCAAAGTGTACAGTATATTGCTTTTCTGTGTCAAGAACATTGTTTCAATGCTACTAACTTTTGCAGTTCAGATTCATCATTCCATTTTCTGTTGTCAAAGTAACATGTTTTAGTAAATCAATTGTTTTCTGAGGTACTATAAAATGTTCTTCATGATTAAATGAGATTCACTCCACTATATTTTTAAAATAACCAACAACATTGATATTAACTGTTAATATTTGGGGCTTCTTAAGACCCCCCTGACCAACAACTCCTAAAGAATAAACTATTCCTAAGCCTCAGATATTTATATATTAGCATCTCCTCTCTAGTATAGGCATTGTCCAATTATTGGTTAACTTTATTTGACGGAATTCTTTATTGATTCTTTGGAAATCTCACATCATGTACCCCCATCCCACACACTTCCCTCTCCTTCCATAAATGCCCCTCACACTTGCAGTGTCTCCCAAAGAAAACCTTCCCAAATTAATTAAGAACAAAATAAAACAAAGAGAAAAGCCCCTTACTCCTCCATTTTCATACCACTCTAAAACCTCTTCATTCTTCTGAGTGGCATTGGGTGCTGCAGCATGTAACAGTACCCTTTTCTCCATTCAGCCCAAACTGCAAATGGTCACTTCAATGAGTCGTTGGTCTGGTTCAATGCCTCTGACTTCTGGCACATCATCATCACTGGACCCTCACAGAAAATGCTCTCGGATATCCTGCTGTTGACCTGAGTCATGGAAATTCTGCCGCTGTTGTTCTGCAGAACCAGTGCCTTCTTGAATTCTAGAAGCTTATAGATGGGGTAGATGCTAGGTTGGCACAAGCCAAGGCTCAGGATGTGCGCCTGGATGGTAGCTGAGCAGATCAGTCTAGGCTGCTGGGACTACTCTTCCCAGGCAAGGGGCAGAGTCAGTTCTCCTAGCCTATTCCATCAGGGGCAACTCTACCACGCCTTTGGTGAGTGGTGGGGCCATTTCTCCTGAGTGCCATGGGCCAGATTTCCCATAAAGGGCAGGATCAGCTCTCCTGCTTCAGTGTGCAGTGATGAACATTGCCAGCTCTGCCAGATCCTGTGACAGGCGGGGCCTGCTTAGCACAGTCCAAGGATTTCAACATAAAAGGTTCTTATAGCCACTTGTGGTAACATGGCCATGGATATCAACACAGACCCCAGATACTGAGGATCATGGACACAGATTTAGCTCTCCATAGCATCTTAGTCCTGGATGTCACCATGGCTCCTGTGGCAGTGCAGGCCACACAGATTAGTATAGTCCTAGTTGCATGCTCCCAGGAAACCAGCATGTTCTCAGCTGATCAGACCCTGGGCATCCACACAGCCCTCAGTGGTAACAGAGCTTTGACATTGACACAGACCTTGGCTGCTACATCATGGCCACAGACTTAGACATGGTCCTACATCACAGTCTGGGACTTGAAATCACCAAGGCCCTGGTGGCACCACAGGGCACTCAGACCATCATGGCCCCAGAAGTAGCCATGGCTTTCAGACACAAACATGAACTCAGGTGGTTGACCAGGCTGCAGGCATCCACAGGACCTTCAGAGGTTATTGAAGCCATGGATGTCAACACAGACCCTGGCTGCTGCAGGGCTATGGATCTATATCACTTTTTTGAAAAGCTTTTAGAATATCTATGATTACAGGCTAGTGGCTATGTAATTAATTTTAACAAATGGACCACTCAATTTCAGCCTAATTGTCCACAACTTTGAGAAATTCTGCAGAGAATTTCTGAGGCATTTTGAGTCCTCGGAAAAAGAAAAACATTTATTTAAATATATTTTCCTTGCTAAAAGCAGATTATAGTTTAGTGTATTGGCAGTTTGGTAACTAACATTTTGCATATTAGGATTCAGGCACATTGTTTATTCATTCAAATTAAGAACTATTGAATGAAGATCTCATCAATAATCTGCTAAACTTCATTAGAAGAAGGCATTATCTATCTGATGCTCAGTCTCATTAAAACACAAAATAAAGTTATTTTCAAATCAGTGTAAAAACAGTAGCATATTCACAATTTGAAGATTAGAGGTTTTGTTTAAAATTAAGCATATTATATTTTATTGAATTTCTTAATACATATGTATTTTATTTTCCAATTATAATTACTTCATCACAATTTCTTTAGAGTCGTTTTTTTAAATGGTTTATCTTTATTTTTGATCAAGTGATAGTTAGAAAGTTTTCCCAAACATCTATTCAATGTTATGATTATGGAGCAACTGTTCACAAATACAGAGATGTCTCAGATTAAAATAGGAGTCTTGTAAGAATTTAAGAAAGGAAATAGAAAAATCTATATTGTAAGCTCAACAATTAATGCCTTTTAGTTGATTCTGTCTATACTGACTTTTTTTGAGATTGGCTTTTCCTGGCTTCTGTTTGTTTGATTGCATTCTTTTCAGAACTCTTGTCTCTTTCCAGTGCCTTTCTGGTAAGCAACTTAATATTGTCACACAGTACTTCACTGCTATTTCTCTTTCACTTTCAGTCTTTTTTAGTTTTAATTTTTCTGAAAGTATATTTGCTTTCTCAGCTGCCTCCAATGTCTATGCTTAGTAAACATGTATCTATTGTATAATTAAATAATTGCAATTTATTCCTAATTTAATTATTCATCTATTTACCACAGGTTTTAAAAGTATTGTGAACATTTTTAACCCACTTACATATAAGACTCTTAATTTTTGTCACATGCTATGAGATTTTAGTGATACTGTGTAGAGATTCCACTATCTATTTTCTCTTGTGAATGTTTACAACACTATGCTCTCAGATAACTTGCTCAGTCTGACAACAGTGTCTAAACTACTAGTTTTACTTTACAGTTTGGTAGCTGCAGATATGATTCAGATTCTACTAATCTTGTGGAGTTTACAGTATTTATCTTTTTTAAAGATTCTTTTGGGGATTAGTGCAGTTCAAGTTGATTTTCAATGCCTTCTTTGGATTTAAATCCTTTACTCCATGGCCCATGTACAGAGCACCAGGCATGTATGCTCAACTTTGAATCTTCTATTTTTGATTCTGTGCCTTTCATGGAAAATCTGAGTTGGTGAAAAGTTTGAATACAAACTTGCTCAGCAAGTTATTCTCTCCACATCTGCTGCCCATGCCTTTCTGCTTCCCATGTCATTTCAGCTCCCTAAATCCCCATCTGCTATCAGTCAACACCAATGCCAATATCATTGCTGATCAACTTCCAGCCATATTTTTCCATGTGACTATAAGGTAATTTTCTGGAAAAACCATGCATACACATAAATTTTATTATTATTGTTATTATTATTATTATTATTATTATTACTATTATTTTGTTTTTTTGAGACAGAGACTTTCTGTGAAGCTTTGGATCCTGTCCTGGAACATGCTTTGTAGACCAGACTGGCCTTGAACTTACAGAGATTCACTTGCCTCTGCCTCCGGAGTGCTGGGATGAAAGGCATCTATCACTACAGTCTGACATAACTTACTGTATTTTAAGAATTGCTGCTTTTCAAGAACTAAACGTTCCAGAATCAGGCTGCTTTTGTGGATTGATACAAAATATTATAGGTTCTTTAAAAAACTATATATTTTGATAAGAGTATACAGTTAATATCTATAGGACAGATAATAAATTATTTTCTGTGAATACCAGAAACCTCTTCAGAAATTTCCCTTGAATAAAATACATATGTGCATCAAATACCTATTACTTTATAAGAAGTGCTTCCAAAATTTAGTGACTTAAATAGTTGAAGGTTAACTCTCATCATTTCTGATTTTAGGAGAGTACTTGCAACACAGTGTTCACACCGTTTCTCCTAAATGGAAACAAGAAATTAGTACAGGCATGAGTCATGTTAAATAATTGACTGAGGAGATGGATTGTTTCATGTTTATTTACATGCATGTGAACAAACCTCTCAATGCCTATAATGAAAGCTGGGGTCTGTTTTTCCCCACATTTATGAATTCAACCAACTGAAAACAGAAATATCAAATTTAAAAGTGTATAATGTACAATACATGTACATACTCTTCTTCATCATCATTCCTTAGACAATTGAGTAAGTCAATTATTTATATATATCTGTGTTACATTATTTATTATAAGCGATCTGAGAAGAGTCAAAATGTGTGACAGGATGTATGTACGTCCTGGGAGAATACATCAACATTTTATGTAAGTGATATGAGCTTGTAGGGGTTTTAGTAAAAGCATGAGGTCCTTGAACTAATCAACTGAATACAGTGACAGCCAACCTTGCATGTTCATTCTTAAGGTGTTAGCAGTCTTAAGTTTCATGCTATTTGATTGGAATTGGGAGTTTCTTTGCACATCATTTCCTATAAAATCTACCAATATTAAGTCAGCTTGATGACTTTTATGGAAACAATACTTGGCAGTATAAAAGGGGCCAAGAACCTATGACTACATAGGTCAGAGGCCCTATGGGTAAACCCAGTAACATAATTCAGCTGAATGAACATAATGTTAAAAATATTTCTAATGACTCAGTGCTATCTATAGGTCAGAACATCTCTTTTTTATATACTTTTTTTTATTAGTTCAAGTAAAGGAACAAGCTTGTTTCACATGTAAGACCCTTCAAACTCTCCCTCCCTTCACCCCCATCCCTCCTCCCCCACCCCCAATCTACCCCCCACTCCATCCACCCACCACTCCCCAGGCAGGGTAGGGCCTTCAACGGGGGCTCTGCAGTGTCAGCCAAATCTTCCTGTGCTGGGCCTGGGCCCTTCCCCACGTGTCCAGGGACAGAGTGTATCTCTTCATGTGGGATGGGCTCTCAAAGCCCCTTCTTATACCAGGGAAAAATACTAATCCATTACCAGAGGCTCCCTGGAGTGCAGAGGCCTCCTTATTGACATCCATGTTCAGGGGTCTGGATCAGTCTTGTACTGGCCTCCCAGACAGCATCTGGGGTCGATGTGCTCTCCCTTGTTCAGGCCAACTGTTCCTATGGGTTTCTCCAATCTGGTACAGACCCCTTTGCTCTTCATTCCTCCCTCTCTTCAACTAAATTCCAGATTTCAGCTCAGTGTATATCTGTGAATGTCTGTCTCTGCTTCCATCAGCCACTGGATGAGGGCTCTAGGATGGCATAAAGAGTAGTCATCATCTCATTTTATGGGAAGGACTTTTAGGTTATCCTCTCCACCATTGCCTGGATTGTCATATCGTGTCATCCTTGTAGGTCTTTGGAGATCTCCCTAGTTCCAGATCTCTCCTCGGACCTATAGTGGCTCCCTCTGATATGGTATCCCTCATCCTGCTCTCTCTCCTCTATTCTTCCTCTAACTCAATATTTCTGCTCCTCCATTTCCTCTCCTCTACTCCACTTCTCTTGCTCTAATTGTGGCAGCTCCCTCTCCCCTACCCTCAGGCTCCCAATTAGCTCAGGAGTTCATGCCACTTCCCATTCCTGGGGACCATTTATCCCTTAGAGTCCTTCATGTTTCCTAGTTTCTTTGGTGAAGAGGATTATAGGCTGGTAATCCTTTGCTCTATATCTAAAATTCATATGAGTGAGTACATACCATGTTTGTCTTTTTGTGCCTGGGTTACCTCACTCAGGATGGTTTCTTCTAGTTCCATCCATCTGCCTGCAAATTTCAAGAATTGCTTTTTTCTACTGAGTAGTATTCCATTGTATAAATGTACCACATTTTCTCTATCCATTCTTAAGTTGAGGGGCATCTAGGTTGCTTCCAGGTTCTGGCTATTACAAACAATGCTGCTATGAACTGGTTGAACATATTTCCTTGTTGTATGAACATGCACTATTTGGGTATATACCAAGAGAGGAATGGCTGGAACTTGAGGTATACAGATTCCCATTTTTCTGAGCAACCACCAAACTGATTTCCAGAGTGATCTTACTAGTTCACACACCCACCAGCAATGGAATAGTGTTCCTTTTTCTCCACATCCTCTCCAGCATAGATTGTCATTGGTATTTTTTGATTTTATCCATTCTGACAGGTGTGAGGTGGTATCTCAGAGTTGTTTTGAGTTGCATTTCTCTGATGGCCAAGGATTTTGAGCACTTTCTTAAGTGTCTTTCAGCCATTTCAGATTCCTCTGTTGAAAATTCTCTATTTAGTTCTACACCACACTTTTTAATTTCATTGTTTGGTGTTTTGGTGGCTAGCTTCTTGAGCTCCAATTTGTTCAAGAGTAATTCCCACTTTCTCTTCTAGAAGATTCAGTGTGGTTGGATTTATGGTGAGATCTTTGATCCATTTGCACTTAAGTTTTGTTCATGGTGACAGGTATGGATCTATCTGCAATTTTCTGCATATCCGAATCCAGTTGTGCCAGCACCATTTGTTGAAGATGCTATCTTTTGTACATTGTGTAGATTTAGCACCTTTGTAAAAAATAAGGTGTTCATAGGTGCATGGGTTAGTATCAGGGTTTTCAGGGTTTTCAATTCGATTCCATTGGTCTATCTGTCTATTTTTGTGCCCAAACCAAGCTGTTTTCAGAACTATGGCTCTATAGTAGAGCTTGAAGTCAGGGATGGTGATGTCTCCAGAAGATCCTTTATTGTAAAGAGTTGTTTTGGCTATCCTGGGTTTTTTATTTTTCCATATAAAGTTGAGTATTGTTCTTTCACTGTCTGTGAAAAACTGTGTTGGGATTTTGATGGGGACTGCATTGAATCTGTAGATTGCTTTTGGCAGGATTGCCAGTTTTACTATGTTAATTCTACCTATCCAAGAGCATGGGAGGTCTTTCCATTTTCTAGTATCTTCTTTAATTTCTTTCTATAAAATCTCAAAGTTTTAATTGTACAGGTCTTTCACTTTTTTGGTTAGTGTTACCCCAAGATATTTTATGTTGCTTGTGGATATTGTGAAAGGTGATGTTTCCCTGATTTCTTTCTCTCTTTATTATCTGTATATAGTAGGGCTATTGATTTTTTTAAAGTTAATTTTGTATCCTGATACCTTACTGAAGGTGTTTATCAGCTGTAGGAGTTCCCTGGTAGAGTTTTTTGGGTCACTAATGTAGACTATCATGTCATCTGTAAATAGTGAAAGTTTGACTTCTTCCTTTCCAATTTGTATCCCTTGATTCCCCTTTTCTTGTCTTATTACTCTAGCTAAAATTTCAAGTACAATATTGAAGCGATATGGAGAGAGTGAACAGCCTCATCTTGTTCCTGATTTTAGAGGAAACACTTTGAGTTTCTCTCCATTTAGTTAGATGTTAGTTACTGGTTTAGTGTATATTTTGTTTATCATGTTTAGATATGTTCCTGTTATTCCTGTTCTCTCCAAGATATTTATCATGAAGGGATGTTGGATTTTGTCAAAGGATTTTCAGCATCTAGTGAGATGATCATGTGGTTTTTCTTTTTCAGTTTGTTTATATGGTGGATTACATTAATGGATTTTCGTGTGTTGAACCATCCTTGCATCCCTGGGATGAAGCCTGCTTGATCATGGTGGATGATTTTTCTGCTATGTTCTTGGATTTGGTTCCCCAATATTTTATTGAGTATTTCAGCATCCATGTTCTAGAGATATATCGGTTCATAGTTCTCTTTCTTAGTCATATCTTTGTGTGGCTTGGGTATCAAAGTGATTGTAGCCTGGTAGAAAGAGTTTGTCAATATCCCATCTGCTTCTATTGTGAGGAACATTTTGAGGAGTACTGAAATTAGCTCTAGTTTGAATTTCTGGTAGAATTCTGCAGCTAAGCCATCTGGTCCTGAGCTTTTTTTGGTTGGGACGCTTTTGATGACTGCTTTTATTTCATTAGGGGTTATAGGTTGATTTAAACTGTTTATCTGATCTTGGTTTAATTTTGGTAAGTGATATATATCCAGAAACCTGTCCATTTCCTTTAGATTTTCGAATTTTGTGTAGTACAGGTTTTCAAAGTATGACCTGAAGATTCCCTGGATTTCCTCAGTGTCTGTTGTTATATCCCCCTTTTCATTTCTTATTTTGTTAATTAGCATGCTCTCTCTCTGCCTTTTGGTTAGTTGACTAGAAGTTTGTCTATCTTGTTGATCTTCTCAAAGAACCAACTCTTTGTTTCATTGATTCTTTGTACTGTTTTCCAAGTTTCTACTTTGTTGATCTTGGAACTCAGGTTGATTATTTCCTGGCGTCTACTCCTCCTTGGTGAGTTTGCTTCCTTTTGCTCTAAAGCTTTCAGTTGTTCTGTCAATTCTCTAATGTGACTTTTCTCCAGTTTCTTCATGTG
Source organism: Cricetulus griseus (assembly GCF_003668045.3). Classification (NCBI taxonomy): domain Eukaryota; kingdom Metazoa; phylum Chordata; class Mammalia; order Rodentia; family Cricetidae; genus Cricetulus; species Cricetulus griseus. The sequence goes on along the minus strand of NW_023276806.1, from coordinate 201,283,796 downwards.
GGCACTTAATGCTATGAACTTCCCTCTTAGCACTGCTTTCGGAGTGTCCCATTAAGTTTAGGTATGTTGTGTCTACATTTCTGTCTGGTGGTCCTGTCTAGTGGTGTAAGAGGGGTGTTGAAGTCTCCCACTATAAGTGTGTGTGTGTTGTATTATGTGTGGTTTGTGCTTTAGTAATGTTTCTTTTACAAATGTGGTTGCCTTTGTATTTGGAGCATAGATGTTCAGGATTGAGACTTCATCTTAATGGACTTTTCCTGTGATGAGTATGAAATGACCTTCATCTCATTGATTGATTTTAGTTTGAAGTCTAATTTGTTAGATATTAGGATTGCTACACCAGCTGGTTTCTTGGCCCATTTGATTGGCAAATCTTTTCCCACGCTTTTACTCTGAGGCATCGCCTGTCTTTGAAGTTGAGGTGTGTTTCTTGTAAACAACAGAAGGATGGATTCTGTCTTTGTATCCATTCTGTTAGCCTATATCTTTTTATGGGTAGGTTAAGACCATTGACATTTAGGGATATTAATGTCCACTGTTCGTTGGTTCTTGTATGTTTTAGATTTATTTTTGGTGGTGTCACTGTGTGTGGATTTTGCCCTCCTGTTTCTTTTTGTGTTTGGTAAAATTAGATTATCTATTGCCTGTGTTTTTGTGTGTGTAGTTATGTTCGCTGGGTTGGAGTTTTCCTTCCAAAACCTTCTGTAGTGCTGGATTTGTGGATATGTATTGTTTAAATCTGTTTTTGTCATGGAATATCTTGTTTTCTCCATCTATAGTGATTGAAACTTTTGCTAGGTATAGTAGTCTGGGTTGACATCCATGCTCCCTTAGTGCTTGTAGTGTATCTATCCAAGACCTTCTGGCTTTCAGAGTTTCCATTGAGAAGTCGGGTATGATTCTAATTGGTTTGCCTTTATATGTTACTTGGCCTTTTTTCTTTGCTGCTCTTAATATTTTCTCTTTATTCTGTAGATTTGGAGTTTTGATTATTATGTGTTGGGGGGACTTCTTTTTGTGGTTCAGTCTGTTTGGTGTCCTGTAAGCTTCTTGTACTTTCATAGGCATATCCTTCTGTAGGTTGGGGAAGTTTTCTTCTTTGATTTTGTTGAATATCTTTTCTGTACCTTTGAGCAGTGTTTCTTCACATTCTTCTATACCTATTATTCTTAGTTTTGGTCTTTTCACGGTGTCCCATATTTCCTGGATATTTTGTGTTAGGGATTTGTTGGACTTGAGGTTTTCTTTGATTGATTAATGTATATCCTCCAGCAAGTCTTCAATAGCTGAGATTCTCTCTTCCATCTCTTGAATTCTATTAGTTATACTCACATCTTTAGTTCCTGATCGTTTATCCAGCCTTTCCATTTCCAACATCGCCTCATTCTGTGTTTTCTTTATTGTTGTCTATTTCAGCTTTCATGCTTTGAACTGTTTCAAGAACTTCCTTCACTTGTTGTTTTTTTTCCTTGGATTTCTTTAGATTCTTTAAGAGATTTGTTTATTTCTTGAATTTTTTGGTTTGTCTTTTCCTCCATTTCGTGTAATTTTTTGCTTGCTTTTTCTTCTATTTTTTAAAGGATTTTCTTGTTTCCTCTTTAAAGGTCTCTATCATCTTGCCGAGATAATTTTCGAGGTCCATCTCTTCTTCATGCTCTGTGTTGGGCTTTTCAGATCTTGCTGGTGTGGAGTCCCTAGATTCTGGTGATGTCATATTGGTCTTTCTGTTGTTGAGTGAGATCTTATACTGTCTTCTTTCCATATCTTCTTCTAGTGAGTGCAGGTGGGTTCTCTCTATCTCCTCTTATGACCCAGTGGTGTGTGGGAACCAGGAATTCAATGTCTGAAGCTCTGGATGGTCTTGCCTCTCCTGGTAGCCTCCTCACTCCCGTTGTGGATAGGTCGGCAGAGAGGGATGGAAGAGTGGGGTGTTTCCAGATTCAGGGAGCTCCTCCCTGTCTGGGCATGTCTACCCCAAGCAGGCAGGCGAAGGCAAAGTGGGGGAGCGTGGTGAAGGATGGTTTGGACGCGGGTTGGGTAAGAGCAGAGGCTCACTCACCTCGTTTGGATGGTTCCCAGAACATCTCTTATATCTCCTCAAAAATCTTATTCTTGAAGTAGATAAAAATCAACACAGAGACATCTAACTGATCAAAATGCAGAGAAGAAATGGTTGTGTAGCACAAAAATCTAAATTAGATTTCTGTATCACATCTCTTTCCTGAAGGTTCAGAGATCATTGCAGAAGAGGAGGTAGAAGGAGTTTAAGAGCCAGGGATTCTTGAAAACATGAAAGAAGCTGTATTTTGCATACACAATAGTGCAGAAAAACATATGCACTATTAGTGATTAGACAGTATAAGCAACACACTTTTGATCTCCATGCAGAATATTAAAAGCTCCAATCATAGACTGGATAATGTGGATATATGCCTCCACCCTTTGGCTAGAAGCTATTGTCATTTGTCAGGTGCAGGGAGAATGGAAATAAGATTCCTTTAATTGTGTCAGTCTTGGTCTGTTGATCCCATATAAGTATAGCCCCCAACCCCATAACTAGCTAGGCAAAACAAACTAGACTTCATGGGATAAGAAGAAACAGAAACACATAAAGTAATTGCAAAGCCAGGATAGGAAGGATGGGAAAGTGAAGGGTGTAAAATGGAGGAGACAGGTGAATATACTGAAAACATGTTGTGTGAAATGTTCAGAATCATTGAAAAATGGTATATATGAAGATAATTTATAAGACCTCCTGAAATTGACAGCTTTTTGAGACATTTTGGTTAATAACCAAAGTGTATGCCTAACAAAATGATTGATTTTTTCCTTTAGTAACATAAAATGCATGCATTTAATTTCTTTTTAAACTTTCTTTTCCCAAGTAGATTTTCACATCACTATTTTATAGGTAACTCTAGAGACCAGTTTGCAAAGAAGACAAAACTTTATATGGATAATTCCTTTTTTGACTTCATGTGTATTCATAATAGTTAAAGTCACTAAACTCATCAGACTATGATAACATATTTTTGAAATTGACTTAATTAATTGTTCCCTCATTTTCCTATTAAGGGACTCGTTGTATTTTAATACTGGTATATAATCTTTCTAGTTAAAAAAGTGAATCAAGATTGAAAAAATTAATAATCTTGTTCCATTCAATGTCTTTATTGGGGTAGGGCCGTTTGAGACATAGTTTCTGTGTGACTTTGGAGGCTGTCCTGGAAGTAGCTCTTGTAGACCAGGCAGGTTTCAAACTTACAAAGATCTGCCTGCCTCTGCCTCCTGAGTGTTGGGCTTAAACGTGTGTACCAACAATGCCCGGTGACTCAATGTCTTTTTTAAAGACAGGTGTTAATATGTATTCTGCATGTATATGCTTGTACCTTCTTTTTAATCATGAGCATGTTTAGTTACACAAACTTTATAGACATACATGCCATACATGCCATCTTTGTGACTTTGTCCACCTAAATTTTCTATTAATTTTACTTATAGTTCCATTTAAGACTTGATATTTATAAAGTTTGATTAAAAACAAATATAAGAATCAATGGGATATTTCATAAAATCAAACCAGTTCAAAAACAAGTAGAGGAAAAATATTTCTTTCCTGACAACAAATTTCCCTTACTTCAAGCATAATGGATTGAGGTTAGAATCACTTTAAGGGCATCGAATGCCACTCCCTAACCCTACACCATTTTTCAGTTTTGATCTTGAAAAACTCATTAACTAAATTGTGCTTTCTGCTTGCCTTTATGAATTGAATTTAATAACACTACTTCCCAACCATCATTCATACATATCTAGAATTAGGTAAAGAGCATTTGTGGAGTTCTTTTAAATTCTCAAACATATCATTAACTCTGGACAACTCTGAATAAAAGAGAATTAGGGATTTTTAAGACTGTTCCTCCATTTGTGAAACAAATGGCTATTTGGATGGCTATTAAGTGTTACCTTTTTGGCTAGTCTTAAATGGCTCATTATGGAATGAGACAGATTCAGGCATTATGGAGCTTTTCATATGAATCAATTCAAGTGAGAAAGAGGGTAGACATTTTTCAGAAAGTGCACTACAGCAAACTGTCAGATAGAACATGAAAGATGGTTGACTGGAATCCAAATCACATTCCCATGGCCTCTATACATTTGCTAACAGTGTCTTATTTCTCCTCATATACAAGACAGGCCATCTACTGTGCTTCAAAGAAATAGACAGACTACTCTTGATTCTGAAACTTGTATGTCAGAAACTAGAGACACAGGAGAGATTTAGGGTGAAGAGCTTAGTCCTCTGGGAGAATAAGAAATAGATCCAGCTCAGAGTCATCTGAAAAGTGCAGAAATAAAAGCCTCACTGTGGGAGCAGAGGAGAGCAAGCCACATTCACTGAGACTTACAAACAGCTTCTTAGTCTGTTCTTCCTTGCTGCAGGCTCTACTGAGGCCTCCTACCTTTGAGGACACCCCAGCTTCTCTCTGAAGATCAAATCTTGCATATTTAGACAAATGGACTGAAATAGACAGACCTAACAGCAACCAAACCAAGGGTAGCTAGAAGTACTCTAGACAATACGAATTTTGCAAATGTTGTTCTCAATAAGGGGTCACTTAAAATAAAATAAAGGGACATTATGTAGCAGGTTCCTATACTGGAACAAGTTGGGGATTTAAACTGTAAGTTAATTCTCTGTCAGCACAAAAATTATGCATTCCCCAAATCAAAAATTATCATGCAATCTTTTTTTTTTCAAATTTGATCTGTCTTGTAGCAGTAACAAGTATGAACAATATTCTCCCCAAAATATTTTTGTGGCTGTTTTTGTCTGTGACAATTTCACTGTTGTTATTATTTTTGAGAGTATGTGAAAGATGTTACCTCCAAGTGCACTGTAACTTTCACTTTCAAAGCTAATGAAGTGATAACAAGATATAATCAATAACCATATTTATATTCAATAAATTTTAAAACTGCATATTTTAGTTTCTGTTCTATTGCTCTGAAGAGACAACGTAAACCAAGGCAACTTATAAAGTGAGGCTTGATGGGGGAAGTCCTTGTGTGTATATGTCTCCTTTATTGGTTGTTGAATAAAGCACTGTTCAGCCAATGAAGCAGAAAGATAGGTGGAACTAGGAGTTGAGGAGGATTCTAGGAAATGTAGTAGTAAGAAGTCTTTTGATCTAGGCAGGAAGTGACATAGCAGGTAGGCTCAAAATATAAGCATGGCACTTCCTCTTCCTCTTCCTGTTCCTCCTGCTCTCTTCTCTACAGAGCCTCCATGTGATTCCAGGAAGAGGACGCCAGCAGAAGGCATCCTCAATATGATAAGTTTTATAAAATATATAGATTTATGATAATTAAGACTGAGCTAGCATATAAGAAATCCTAGTCAATTGGCCAGCAGCATTGTAAACTAATATAAGACTTTGTGTGTTATTCTGGGTGCCCACTTGGCGGTGGGGCTAGGGCAGATGGAGTAAGACTTCCTGTTACAGAAGCATTTAATTGGGTAATTGCTTATTGTTAAAGAGGATTTTCCCATGACAATCATGGACAGAAATATGGCAGCAGAAAGGCAGGTATGTCACTGGAGCAGTAGGTAAGAGCTTACATGATTCACAGGCAGCAGGAAGAAAGAATATGAGATTAAGCCTGATATGGGCATTTGAAATCTCCAACTTCATCTACAGTGAGACACCTCCTCCAACAAGGCCACACATCCCAATCCTTCTTAACAGTTCCAAGAGCTAGAGACTAATCATTCAAAAAATATGAATTCGAATTACCATACTGATATAGAGTCCAGTCTGTGCTATCATAAAATTCTTTCCATGTGTTTCATATTCCTGTCAGAAGAGAATGGAATAAGACAGATAATTTAAGTGAATTCAAAGTCAAGTAGAAATCAAAGTCACCTCAACTAGACAAGGAGGAAAGATTAAATGTGGGTGACTTGGATTCACCATACATATCTCTTGCCCAGCTTCTACATCATGGAACAGAGTCAAGATAGTTACCTAGAATACTGCTAAATTCTTTGCTAAGGTCTTACATTCTAAGTGTCCATGAGTTTAGAATTCTTCCTCTTAATATTTAAGTTTCAAGCTTGTCAAAAAGCTAGATTTATAATTCCCTGTGTCATTTACTTGATCTCACAAAATTCAAATATCCATATTTTATAACAAATTTTGTACATTAATTTGTTATAAACTATTTTCACTATGACTACAAATGTAATAATTGTAACCAAAGGGACATAGACATATACCGTTGAAGTGTATCACAGGGGTTCAAACACTGGCTGAATTAATATTGCATAAACTCAGTTATAATCCATGTTCTGCTGACATCAGTGTGGTGTTACTTAGGAAGACAACCATTTCTTATGTGAAACTATCCTGTGACTACCAAGGTATTCATGCAATACCAAAAATTCTGCACTCCTTTTACTCAGAAATAGAAACTGTTTAATCACAATCCAAGTCAAATCTCTTTTATTGAGCAAAACATTTGAATACAGCATTGTAGAATATTTTCTTCAAGTAAAGTAAAATTTAAGACCTGTGTATTAGCCACATTTGTGTAACTGAGACATATATATATATATATATAATATATATATATATATATAAATATATATAACTTTGCATGACCAATATTGTTCAATCACCTTTTGGGAAAAACAAGGTTGACTTTTCACTTAGGGTCATTTTGTCACCTTAATTATTTTTATAGTAAATAACAAAATGATAGCAGGAGTAATTGAAGGGATTTATTAATGGGATGTGCTACTTAAAAACAAAGTCACAAAAATTCCATCTGTTGAAACTCATTGCCCATTTTTCTTCTGATTTTCTTGTCTGTGCAGGCGACAAGTAAAATATCTTTGGCAATAGGAATGTTCCAGTGTTTATTTCTGTGTTTGAGGCTGCAGCAGCTAATATAGCTGCTGTAGGCTTCTGGATCTCAGATCTGCTGATGCCCAGAATTTTCCAGAAGAGTATCCACAGAGTACATGTCAACTCTTTCTCCAGCTTTGCTTCATTATTAGTCTTGGAAACGGTGATGAAAAGGCTGCTGCCACAGTCATGTGCAAATCCTGATTGAGAATATCTGAGGGCCTTTATTACTGTGACTATAGATCTCTGAATGAGACTATGAATTCACAGATTGTAGCTTTTCTGGTTAATTTCTTTGTAGTACTTACAGACAGCTTTGGGTCAGTGCTCTCAAAGGCCAGTTTCTTTTGCCTATCTATTTTTCTTCTGTTTTCCCTGTTTCCAATCCATTCAGTCTAGTAAGGAGAAACTCTTTCACAAGGAACATTGCTTTTTATGAGACAAGGGAATCGAGTGCCATATAAGTCAATGACATGCCTCATGAAGGCATGGCCTTGTCATCTCTTCTTCCAATATTTAACTCCTTAAAGCTGTGATGGGGCTTTTGCCACAGTTCAGCTGTCTTTATGAATATGCATTTGTGGGTCAGCAAGATAGCATAGTAGATAATGCCCTGTCTGGCCAGACATCTGAGTTTAAATTCCAGAAGCCACCAAAACTGTCCTCTGACATTTACATACACATTATGCCATGCCTACACATACACACACACACACACACACACACACACACACACACAAACACATGATGTAAATTTGTAAATTTACCTCTACTTTTCTGATAAAAGAAATATTGAAGAGAAGACTAGACCAGCTTGTCATTAGTATTGTTGAATCATATTTACCAAAATGCCAGTTGAAAATGCAACTACTGTTTTTATTAAAATAATTGATAGTTAAAGGACAGTTATTGTAAATACCATTTCTAAATGTGTAAAGTCCTGATAGAAATGTGATTTAAAATATGTAAAACTTTTACATTGGTTTCCTGTCTGAGAATACAAACACATTGCTGTTTGTTAATTTGTTCTTCACTCATTGTCCTATTCTCAGTGACTAATCTTATTTCTGATTTATGAAAGTCACCAGAGACATTGTACAAATACCAGTTTATTCTGAAGATATTTCTTTTATAGAGGGGTGGTTCGAGACAGATTTTCTCTGTGTATCTTGGAGCCTGTTCTGGAACTTGCTCTGTAGTACAGTCTGTCCTCAAAATCTAACAGATCTGCCAACCTCTGCCTCCCGAGTACTGGGATTAAAGGTGTGCACCACCACTTCCAAGCAATGAAGACATTCTCATACAAATCCTGAATAATGCTAAGTTCTAAATGTGCCACCTTGTAAGTCACCAAGTACTACATAGGTGACTACAATTCATGTGCGTTGTTTTTTTTTTTTTGCTAATGCTAGCAGAATTCTCACATTCAGCAACCATAAATCTCAGAGACTTAGTTATAGTCATCCATCATCCAAGCCAAGATACTCCAGTGTTATTTGTTCACTTCTCTATTTGATCTCCAGCTCTCTTCTTGAAGTGTCCACTAATTCCACTAATAAAATAAACTTGCTATATTTCTGGGGTGAATTTAAAAATGTTATAAAGCAAAACAATCATCTCTAGTTACTCTGACTTACCTTCATGTATTTTGTTGTTAATATACTATATATTCTAGATGTTTTGTTATAAAGTCCTTTATTCATGCTAAAAGTTAAATAGAAAACATATTTTAAATATTTTAAAAGAATGAGGAGAGATAATCAACAAAAGCACTTTCATGTATCAATTGCCTGGAAAATATTCACCATTTTTCTGATGTGAAAATGAGGAAGGATGACAGTGTGGCTGTCTAGACCTTTCTCACTTCCTTATTCCCTGATGAGGAGGTGACAAGAGATTTAGATTATGCTCTGGAGAATAAGGGGAGTGAGCATCTCAGAAAACTTTAGATTTGACATCTAGTGCTTGCTTAGGGTTCCCTGTAGGTCTAAAAGACAGATGGATTCCATAATCCATTTGGGTTGTTAGTAACACAATTCTGTGCTTCAGGTGAGGGACTTGTATTCAACACACATGCTTCATAGTTCTGGGGACAAGAGCGCCAGAGCCAATGGCTGATAGGTTTGGTGTGTGCTGGTGCCAACCCATGGAAAACCAGACCTGAGAGAAAGGCTAGGGAATCCTATGTTGTCTCTTATATGAAGCATAGTCTCCCGTCATCAGACTCCTTCCTGACACACCCTCTTCTAAAAGCACATCATGATGCAGAATGTTTGTTTTACATTGTAGAGATGTGTCTCTGCCAAAGGTTTAATAAAGAGCTAAATGACCAGTAGCTATGCAGGGGGGAATAGATGGAACTTCTGGGCAGAGACAAGGAAACTCTGAAGAGGAATCTAGGAATGTGATTTTGCCAGTAGACTCAGAGCAAGTTGAATGTGTCATCCTATGAAGAGGTCACCAAGCCACCTGGCATAATGTAGAAAAAATGGGCTAACTAATTTTAAGAGCTAGTTGGGAAAAAACCTAAGCTAAGGACAAGCTTTCATAATTAATAATAAGTCTCTTGATCATTATTTGCAGGCTGGTAGTCCAAAGATATTCTGACAAGACAGCTTGATACAACAATGAGTGTTAAATTTTTAATATAACCATTGGGAAGAAGGTGATCATTCAATCAATAATAATTTATACTTATAATCAAATACTATTTCTGATTTGTAATAGTTTCAATATATTGTCTGATACTGAATTAACATAATAATTTTTAAACCTATTGCTCTAAGTTCAAAAATCAAGTATTCAAAATTCATGCATAAATTTATTTATGTATTTACAAAGACATTCATATTTTTCTAAACTTGGTCAGTTACAATATTACTAAATCAACTAGATAATAGGTATTGATATTGCTAACCTAATGTTTTACATTACAAATGCCATCTTTCATAAGAAATGTGGAATATAATAATTTATATGTCATTTAACTGTTATTTTAATGTGATAGGTTTCATGACAAACACTTAAAATTTATTATGTCACTTAGACTTTGACAGGTACATCTGATATTTAGAGATTAGTGCATCATTTAGAATGTTAAGAGTGTGCTTACATATGCTTGAGAAATCCAATTACTAGTATACAGAAAATACTCATAAACACAGGTGAAGGCAGAAAAGAAAGGACAGGCAGAAAACCATGCCTTCCGACAAAGGGAGACAGCCAGTGCCAGCTCTTGGCCTTAAGAGCATGGGGTTGAAGGGAAAAGAAAATTACTTTTACCTCACTCTGGATATCTTATAGCAAGGCAACATGAGAGACAGAGAAAAGAGAAGTACATTGGGAAATCCCTGAGTGTCAGCTACCTGAAGTGAAGATGGCAGTGGGGAATAGATCTGGATTGATTACCATGTCCCATTACAAAGGAATTTGTGCATTTTGTTCTTGCTGCTTAAGTTACATGCTCTATTGAGATACTCAGGACACAGTCAGTACTTGCTAGTATCAGGGTCTGTGTATTTGTCCCAACACCTTGGTCTTTCTCTAGATATCCTACTAAATATAGGCAGCTAATTCATCATGCTAAATGGGTAGCAAAGTAAGTCTATAGCAGGAATGGACAGGATACACTAACGCCTGATGGATATTTTCCTCACTAAGTTATTTACTCCTACTAGGACCCACTTTCTACATTAAACCACCTCTTTACAGAGTCATAAGATTATGTATACACCATAGAATTAATCTCTTATTTCAGAACACTTGTGATCTATTGTTTTCTAGAAAGAGTCTCACAGCATTCCCAGAAGTGTGCCTTACAAATCAGTTACCCTTTCCAACAAAGTTGGCAAATGAGATTGATGACCACAACTGCATTGATCACTTTATCTTCACTAAGTAGTCTTGGTGAGTCTTATGAACACATATATATGTTACTATTTTATTTTATCTTTATTTTTATGTCATCATGTCCTACAGTTATAATCTGGAAATGTTCCCATGTTCTCTAAAGATCTGTATGTTAAAGACATAGTCCTCAGGTTGGGTGGTCTGTTTAGAGTTGCAGAAATCTGAAAATATGGACTGGATCTTGTAAGAGAGTAATATGTAATGTGGTATTCCTTTGAAGGAGAAATGTTTTGTGAGTCTCTTCTTTTTCTGTTTGACTAAGGTATGAGGCAAGTAGGTAAGTAAAATTTTTGGCGAGTATTTGGATCACCTTTTGCCTCAATCAGTTCAAATCAGTGTGATGAGTTGATGATTGATGGAAACCTCAAAATTGGTGTGCCAAAGAGACCCATTTTCTCTTTTCAATGATAGTCTTTTATCACTGCTCTAGTTATAAAAATTTAACGCACTATTACAAATACAGTATTCCAGAGTGAGTTTGAATTTTGCCTTTTTCAAACACGTGATTGTGACTTGAATGTTTGCTACTTCCAACACACTGGATAACTTCGAGGATCTTAACATGGATAAATAGCCTGGGTATCATTATCAAGGAACTTATGTGATGGGAAATCCAGAAAATGCATTTTATTACAAACGGGTGATAATGTGCTTTTATTCTATTGCTACAAATGCATATACTCAGTTCTAGTACTTTATTCTTTCATATATATCACTTTAAGTATTTTCCTTGGAATTCAGCCCATCTACAAATGGAATATACATAAATTATTCAGAGGCTACCCTTTCCATATTGAATTATCTCCCCTTTAATCTGCTTCAGTAGTTTAAGTATAATCTTACAGAGACAAATATATAGTAATTCATTTCAATGTTTGAAGGTGTTTTGCAAGAAAAATCCCAAATGTGTCTTTATGTAGACCAAAGTAAATTTTCGGGTACATTTACGCAGGTAATATATGATTTCTAATGTAGAGAAAAATGTAACATATGCATAAGAAATTAACTACAAACTCCTTATCTTGGAAAGATTTGGGAAAATGCTATTCCTTTCTTTGTGAGAATTAATGACCACAAAGGTAGATTTAAAAAAAAACAAACAAACAAACTGGGATTAGCATGATGAGGGTAGATTTTTGGCTTATTTAACCTAAAAACACACTAGGCTGTGTTAAAGGGGTAGTGCATATGGATACTAGAAGAGCTGAACACTGAGAAGTGCAACTTTTTTGCTTTTGTTTTCTAAGGATGATGAATAATATTTCTGAATTCAACACTGGTACTCACCCCAAATTGCTACCATAAAAGGTTCTATCCAAGAATCTCTACAACAACAGACAAGAAAAGTCCACCTGTTCCGTCATTGGTCCTGACTGCAAACCAGACACAGCCTCATTGGCATAAACAATATCCTCTACCAAAATAGCTTAGTTCTCAGTCTGGTGAAAATCATCTCCATTTAAAGGACTACAATCCTTGACCAAGTCCTCCTGTTTTATAACTATGACATGTCAAGTAGGACCTACTGAACCAGAAAAGCAGTGGTCAGGCTGCATGGATGTCTGTTCATTACAAAGCATAGGAAAGCACATTCCTAAAAACAGTTTATGCAGGAGACCTGTGACTTATGTGAATATATGTGCCTCCATTTGGCTTTGGAAGTCTGGCTTCAGCTTTCCAGTGCCTGTTATAGCCAGATTTTACTGCCCTAGCTTAGTCTACTTCTCAGATTAAACTTTTTGGAATTTGAATTTTTCCCTCAATTCATATTTATGGGTAGGAAACTCATGGATATATAGTGGACTGGAGGTAGAAGGTTTGAGAGAATATAAACTACCTTTGTCCCTCCTTAGTTAATGCTGATTATGGAGTGAAAGGGTGCAAGTGCTTGTTCAATATGCACACAACAGTGATTTATGTTTAGTTCAAAATACTGCTCGTAGAGATATGCATGTCAGTTAAGGCTAGATTTCACTTAATTGGATTCCTCCTTATTTGATGACCAGCTATCTTATCCTGTCTGATTAAAGTGGAATGTGTTTAAGCATGCTGTATGCAGCATCACAATTTATGTAAGTGTTAAATTTTTTCATTGTTCATGATTAAGATTTAATTGTCCTTGGTGTGTGTGTGTGTGTGTGTGTGTGTGTGTGTGTGTGTGTGTGTGTGTGTGAACACTTGCCTTGTGTGTATGCAAGCCCCTGGAGGCAAGAAGAGGGTGTCATATTTCCTGGTGTTGTAGGTGATTGTTGAGATGTCTGTCATAAGTGTGAGATACCTATCATAAGTGCTGGAATTGAAACTTGTGTGTTCTGCCAGAGCACTATGCCCGAAGTCTTAACCTCTGGCTCATCAGCCCAGGTCCATCTGGATATTTAAACCTCTTCATGGAGATTCTGAGTGCCTTGCACTGGGAGTACCAAACAAAGGTTCAAAGCTCTCATTTTGTGTTTGTTTCTTGCAGTGTCCTGAGCTGTTTAAGAAGTTCATGTAAAGTTATTAGAGAAAGCAAAGAGGGTTGGGGCAGCAGTTCATGGATACATTTCTAATTGAGTGGCAGAGAGCACACATAAGAGATATTAGTTAGGATGCTTTCTGGTCCTGTTCCTATATCTTCAGTTAGCTACATTATGGCCTTTATTTTAATGGCAGTTTCTCAGGGAACACCTTTCTTTATCACCTTCTAAGATTAGTCAACAGCCCCCTACAACCTATATAATGGATACTAGACTTATTTTATACTTCCTTCTTGTTAATTATCAAACTTTTATTTAAATAATTGATAGCCCTATTGATAATTTAAGGTCTATCTTACTCTTATTTTTTCAATCAGATCAAGAGCTTAGATTGCTTAGGATTCAATGTGAATTGATTGTTGATGTGCTCAAACACCCAACACAAGTGTCATAATTCAATAAAATAGTAACTCAATAACTATTGATCACATGAAAAAGCAAATATAAAATTGAAGAATTTAAAACAAACTTGACTGGAAGATGACAGTATCAGCATGACTTCATTCCTGAGTGATATATATCATTTGGGGACAGTGACAACAATTTGCCCAAGAAAGACTTCAAAGCACTAATGAATATTGTGATAGTATTGGATATTAATTAACCTGTGGTGATATATTATTTATGATTTACTAAAGCCAGTGGAGATCAAAACAGCAAAGCAGCCATACTAGGTAGCCATAGAAGCTAGCCACACACCTTTAATCCCAGCAGCCAAAGAGGTAGGTGGTATTGGTACACACCTCTAATTCCAGGACTCAGGATTAAGAAGACAGATCTCTGTTAGTTCAAGGCCACACTGACTACATGAACTTGAACCAGTCTTAAAAGAAACAGCTCACGAAACGGTGATATCAGGACTTGGTATCACAGGCCTTTAATCCAGGGACAAGGAAGGTGGAGACAGGAGGATATGACTGTGAGGAGAAAGGAATAAAAGGAAGAGGAGGCAGGAGTTGAGACCCTTTTGGTTGCAAGATTGTCATTTCATCTTGGTAGAGGTTAAGATCTACTGGCTTGGATGCTGTGCTTCTGGGATCTTCAGCTTGAAGCTTGAACACATACATATGCACATAAACCAAAAATAGTAAATCTTGTTTTAAAGGCAGGGCAGGCACCTAAAGAAGAAAAGGACGAATTTGTGTTATCCTTCATCACTGATGTTTTTCAGATGTTTGTTTAGTTGCTTCTCTCTCTGTCTTAAGGGAATTAGAGACTAATAAAAACACTTTGCCTGTTTGTGTTAACTTTTGAATCTCTTTTGACTAAGACATAAAAGATACCAGTATGCACATTGGTTAATAAGAGATATGCTAAAAATTCAGAGATATGCTTCTAAAATAAGAGCGGCGTAGAGAGCCCATTGATAATTTGACACAGACCATGTTACTATAGTATTTTGTGACTACGTTGCTACTGCTTTGAAGACAAAACATGTCTTTAAAACATTTTTTCTATTATTAGGCTTAACATGCCTAACATGGAGAAAAGAGTCAATGCATCTGTTAAATCAATACCAATATGAGTTGTTTTACTTATTTATTTTAATGTAAGGCTTGGTTAAATACCATGAGACAGTTATTTCCTTTCCAGGTACAGATGCTGGCATTGTCCTTCTCATTTTCTCCCATGCAGTTTTATTCTCCACTCTTCCTCTCATACCAACAGGATTTCTTTCCTAGGCGCATTGAGAACTCAGGCACTGGTGTTGTCATGGGAACACTAAAACTTGAGATGTCATGCTCAATCTTCCCTACTTTATTTCCCCCTTCAGAAAGTACTTTCTCTCCCAGATCACTGACATTCAAATAGGCTTGACTCCCCTTGTAAAACAGAAATAGAAAAGAAGTAATCAGTAAATTGAAATAACTTCCCTGAATCAGGAAAAGAAAATAATTGAAGTCTCTAACAACTTTACATAAATCTTTACTTTTTTCCTTAAACATTACTTAGAATATTTTCAAAGATTTTCTCTGATAACTTTAGATAAAATTTTCCTGCCGCACTAAAAATTATGCCTCACCCTCCCTGGGGGACAGAAAGGTTATGTGATAGGTAGGGTTTTAGTTGGGGTGTGGTAGTGGAGGGTGAGGGAACTGGGATTGAAATGTAAAACAATCTTGTTTCTAATTCAGATAAAAATGGAAATAAAATTATGCACTTACATGTATATATTTTATATATGTGAACTATTTACTCCATACATATATACGGTAAATATACATACACATGTGTGTGTGTGTGTGTGTGTGTGTGTGTGTGTGTGTGTGTGTGTGTGTTTTAAGGAACCGCAGGGAATAAAGAAACAAAGGTTAAATTTCAGACAGGAGAAAAGACTCAAGGTTGTTGCAAGGGGAGGATGAATCATTCTGGGAATTCCAAACACAGACTTACACACTAATCCCAACTCTGTCACTGCCCATATGTTTAACAAGTCCCCATAGCTAGGTGTTTGGAATCAGCTGAGGTTGACATTTCTTTTTCTTTACTCCTACATCTAAAACAACACGTGACAGAAATAGATATTGGTTGTTTGATGTGATTCTTAACTGAATTTTATCCTGTGGGAAAGCAGACACCATGTTTTCTCTGTTTCAGAAAAAAAAAATGTATATATTAGATTCAAATCAGTTTACTGTATAGATGGTAACATGGAAGGTATTTTGATAACTACTCAATTTTCCTTAACTCAAACCATCTCTTAGAAAATATAAATGTTGCCAATGCACTTGTGTTTATTTGTGCCCAAATGTAGATGGAGGTGTGTATGTGTATATGTGTGGTGTGTGTGTGTGTGTGTGTGTGTGTGTGTGTGTGTGTGTGTGTGACAGTATCTTTAGACTATTCTGCCTCCTTAGGCAGAAGGAAAGCTTCACAGACAGCATTATTTGAGTATAACTGCTCCATCTAGTTACCTTGCTTCCTTTCTTGGCTATTATCAACATTGTAGCCATTCCTGCTTGTTGCAAACCACCTTTTCAGATTTAAGAATCCATCAGAGTTGCCCAGACATGTAGTTTGGATAACTGTAAAACTTGACACACTCTCTCTCTACCTTACAGCTTCCAAGGATTGAGCCCAGGCATCTGGTTTTGTTTCAAATGTTCCTACCCACTTACTATGTATAAGACTGAAGAGTTAATTTCATGTAAAGAAGATGTCTCTATTTCTTTATCTGTATATAAGAGCAGTAAAAAGAAATTTGTAAAGCAAGACAGGACTTGTAATGTCTACAAATCAGAACCAATCAAGGTCTTGATATTAGGATGTAGAAGTAGTAGCTAAATGTGGTACCTTGTGGGAGTTAACAATACCCACTTTTCTGGCTTGTAACTCTCCTGCTTCTCTTTTGTCTGTTTTATGTAGCACCCTTGTTTTTCACTTTGAAAACAGCTCAAAATGAATGTTTCTGTTCCTCTACTTCATCTTATTTTCACAGCAAAACAATGAATTTTATGAGTCTTCCTAAATTGAGGTAAAATGTGTAGCTGTTCCATAAAAGAATACTAATAATTATCACTCAATATAAAGTACAATAATCCTAAATTCATGTAGGTTCTATTCAAGTTGAAAGAACAAACTCCTGATTCAGAACAAGTAAATGGCATAAGAGAAGACATTACTATCAGCAAGAAGAAGGGAAAATGATGTTTTTAGTGGACAAGGAAAAATACTCACCAGAAAGAATTGCTATCAAGCCTGTATAATTTAGGCAGAGAAATTTCTTGCTTACTACCCTCTATGATTCTTACATATCATGTCTAGAAAACATATTAAAATACAATACACTTTTATTTTCCATGTCTTTCTTTAATGGTTTCTGTCTGCTACAACTTAAAGCTATACTTATCCATGGGTATAAATATTCAGAATATAGTAAGAAATTATACTGGTTTACTGAAGTGACAGTAGTATGTACCCCTAGGGTCCATAGCCTCACTGGCCATGGGGAGTGGCCTGGGTTTACAGTACCAAGAATGAATTACTATCGAGGAGGCCTGTAGTCCTATTATATGACTGAGAGTTACCCACAGTATGTAAGTATCACTATTGCACCTTCTGTGGTCATTGTTGTGGTTCAGAGGTGTCACAATTATGTAGGACTATTGACTGTATTTCTACCTTGCATCTTGCATAGCTCTTTTCAGTACTAAGAAATGGGTCTTTCAGGTTTGATCCAGCCTAATTCCTAAGTCCTGTGTGTGAACTGTGTGGTGCCTTCAGGAATAGGGTTTTACCTACAGTTTCCTCTTGGTTGCCTCCCAGAAATACAGTCTTCCTAATATAGAAAGACAATAGAACTTTATATATGGAGTCAAATAGCTAAATTAAAGAAGTTCTATAAACTCATCATGAATGACTTGGTCCTTAATGCATCAAAAGTCCAAGATCAATAATTTTCTTAATATTTCCAATTCATGGTATATGCAATACTATACATACATTTTTGTTTCAGTTTGAAACATTGTTTCCTATTCAATCAATTTCAAGCAAATGTATGAAAAATAGAATTTTCTATTTTTCTGTGTTTCTTCATGAACGATTTTTCTCATGCCTGGAAGTTTACTGCATGCCATGTTTCTAGCCTGGTAAAAATCCCACACTAAATTTTAGAACTTTATGAATGCAATTTTAAGACATGATCAGCAAAAAGGAAAAGGGGTGCTCAGGCCAGAGGCTGAAGTGAATACTACTTTTAAGGCCAATACACAGAATCCTGTATCTGCTTCTTTGGTCCTGTAACCAAAGGTCCTACCAATTCCGCCAATTAGGACTAAGTGGTGAAAGACATGAATCCAAAAGAGATGGTTTACAGCCAAATTATGACATTAGTGATCTATACTAATATACTCTTTCTAACTAATGTTCCCACATTTTAAATGAATTTCTTAGGTTTTTTTTCCCCATTTCTCCCTTTTCAGGATCTATCCAGATTACTGTACCACATTTAGTAGTATTTCCTTGAGTACTTATCATGATTGTAACATCTAGATCTCTGTATTATAAGATGATTTGACAGATTCAAAAATTTGTACTACAGAGGAAGAAGATTTAAAAGAAAGATAGAAAAGAAAACAAACAGGCATTCAATGTCTGCTACAACAACTAAATATGATGGGTTAATATTTCTAGAATAGAAGAACTTATATAAAATGAGGAGTATGTGGGATAGGTTGAAAAAGTATCAAGTGTAATAATGAATTGGAATGTACACCACTTGAAATAGAAGTAGTTCAATTGGTAACTTCATTAGGATATCACACACAACAGAAAGCTATGTAAATTGTAAATGGCAGCACCAAAGATAGATACTGTGAGGTGAAATTGGAAAGAAGCACTGGATGCTATGGTGTTAATATTTGACACTTTAGCATAAACTGGTGATAACAAAAATATCAGAGATAAGAGTTCACAAAAGATAAGCATCTCAGTTTTAAATAGTGTAATATCCATTAGTCTCCAAAATTATAGAGACTAAGAAATATTAGTATAAATATTGGAGATGAAAAAGGATTTGAAAATGATGGATACATGTTTGGGATATTAAAACTTAGTCAAGTATACACAGATTAGTATGTATGGAATAGCTTTATATTCCTTTCCTTCATTATTTATATTCATTCATGACAGACAACTTTCTCCCACATAGGCAGAGAAGAAAGTCTAGATGAGTCATTAACCCTCATCTATTTGCAATTGATACCATCAGAACAGGGATAGAAATTTTTATTTAATCATTTGCTACCATTAATTGATTCAAGTAAAATGCAGGTGTATATGCCAAATACTCATAGTTATAGTCCATGTCAACCCTCAATGACTATTTTACACATAAGGGAAGTAAGTGCTGAACTATGCATATATTCCACAGCCATCAGAGAAAACTTTGTCCATGAAATTCCTGGTCTATACAAGCGAGAACACTTTGCAGTCCCTATAATCATATAATGTTCTCCCATTTAGAGAGCTCGTTAAATTAGTCCTCAAACAAAAAAAGAAAGATTATATCAAATCAACTTCCTGATATCACCTTAGGATAATATACATAAGAATAACCCAAAAAATACTTTCCGGTCCTCTTAGAATCAAACATCCTTAGGTAAACCAGTGTTCAAATATATTTTAACCTCAATCATTCACAAATAGGTGTTTTGGAACATTCAGAAGATTAGCATATAAAATATTTATTATGTAGTATTCCTCCTAGATTTTATAAATGATTGTAAAAGTTATTATGTCAGCTGAGCTTATAAAGTAATGTCTGATTTTAGACATAATTGAACTATATAAATTCAATATTGGCTAAAACTGAAAATAAATTTGTTCTTCTACTTATAGGTTGTAAATGTCAAATATGAAATATAATATTAGAAAAATATCATAAAACTTCCTACAATATAGTGGTGTTTTATTATGTCAATACCAAAATTCCATTATTTTGAAAGCTACTTTTGCCTATAAGGTTTAGGTTTATTGTTTGGCTCAGTGGTTGTTAAATTTCAGTACCATGGAAGAGAAACTTTAAAAAATGAATTGTACAAAGCAGATTCTGACATTTTACAGCATGATTTGTATCGCCCCAAAGGTGGCAGAGGTGTAGGAGGAATGTATCCCGATTGGGTAATCATTTGTCAAAGAATTTTACAGTGAGGTACTTGGGGGGGTCTTCTAAGCTGACCAGTGAATATAAATCCAAGGTTTTGGATATCACATACTGTTTCTCTCAAATTTGAAAGAGACTAGGGAAATTTAACAATAGCAACAAAACTTCAATTCTATTGAATATTAAATTTGTCCCACAAGCCTCTAGGCATAGAAACTTTCTGTGAGACATCAACTAGAAAATGCACCATGAATACTTTATAGTTAGAGACTTCAGTAGGATCCAGAAGATGGCCATGGCCAAGTTTTTTTATTTTTAGAGTCTATGAATGATGACACATGGCAAGACTAAGAAAAATTCAGGTTTCAGGTGAAACTTGAGCTGCAGGTCAATGATTTCATTCTATACAGTATCAGTTTGCTCAGAGGAACCTCAGACATGGAGGGGCAGACTGAGAAGCATCTAATAATGCTTGGTATCTGGATTTGCAAGCGGTTGGTGGGCCTACAGACAAGGAGCTGAACAGCATTTCTCTCTAAAGCCTCCAGTAGATTTCATCCCTGTTGGCATGGTTGTTTTAGCCTGGTAAGACCATTTGGGCTTCTAATCCCTAGAGCTAAATGCACTAAATTTATAATAAATTAATTAAAGTTACAATACCAAAATAATATGTTACATTTCTACACCAACTTTGCACCAACTTTAAACAAAATACATACTTTTAAGTGTCATGTTTTCCAAAAAAAACCAACAGTTTTGAACTATGAATATTTCAAAGACTAGAACATCTTATAGTATGGATCTATTGGAACTTAAAAGCTTTGATTAAAATTTAAATGATGAATACATAAGCCATATTCTTGAGAAAACATCACCATATACACAACTGGTACATAGATAGATATGTCTACAGTACTGGGGAGTTCCCTCAGTGCTCCATATATGCCAACACCATAAAAATGGTATTAATTAATAACAATCAATGGGTACTGATTGATCATGGACCAAGTAGATATGATATATATTGCAATTAATTGGGATAAAGATTTCCTCCAATAGTTAATATTTTGAAATATTTGTACCACACAATTATGCTCAGTTAAAGTACCTTCTTATGATTCATTAAACTGTCTGAAAACACTGTGCCAAAACCAAAGCTTTTATTTAAAAATTACTTGCTTCATTCAGAATGTGACATTTCATTCCCAATTTTCATGCTCAGTAAGAAATTTTATTCAATAATTGAATGTGTTTTCTTATATGACTAACATGTTCTGCTATATATGAAAACATTTATTTTTATAGATGTTATTTTAACTAGAATAGGGTTGAGTTTGTATTGAAAAGAAGACAAATAACTTTAATAATTTAAAAATTCTTTTTAACTTTTATTGATTCTTTGTGGAATTCGCATAATGCATTCCCATCCCACTTACCTCCCTGTCCCTTCTCATCTGCCATTGCAGCCTACCCCTACCATTCAAAATCAAATTTAAAAGAAAAACACAAAACTAAACCAAACAACAACAACAAAAGGAGAATCTTGTTGTAGAAGCTGTAGTGTGGCCTGTTGACCTACGGATTTTATACTTTAGTCTACTCATCTTTACTTGAAAGAGTTCCTTGTCTCAAGTCATTGGTCTGATTCACGTTTTTGCTACACCACCAATAATGGGCTATCGTTGGGGTTCATCTCAGAAATCCTGTTCTTGTCCTGTGTAGTAGGGATTCTGTCATTTTTGTATTTGTAGGTTTGTCCTTTTCTCATGTTCCTATAGTTCATAGATTCAGTGGATGTTTGGGTGGACCAAATTGTAGACTTGGTTCTGGGGCTGGGTGTTAGCTGTGTCATTCAGCTTGCTAGGTTTCCCTCATGACCACGTCCCAGGTGAGCTCTCTAGTACTTCCTCAGCTAGCTCACCCAATGCAGACTGCAGTGAGGAGATGGCACACAGCTCCTGCTTTCAGGTCCTCAGATTTGGGTCACCCAAATTGACATCAACAGGACCATCTCTACCGTTTTGCCCAGGCAAAATGGAGGGCTTTTGCTCCTTATTGTTGAAGGGGACATAAGTACTAGAAGGGATGGGGTCATCTTTCCTGCTCTCACTCCCTCAGAGCTGGCTCATCTGTGTTCCTGTCAAAAGGGTCACCGCTAGTGTGCTGCCTAGGTTGGCTGAAAGGCCTGCTTTTCTGGGTGCTGCAGCTAGTGATGGGCAGAGATAATTCTCTCACTGTCTGGTCTGCCACAAGTTAGACTGACACCCATGTTCCTGGGATCTGTATCAGTCCCTTGCTGGTTTCCCAGCTATAAGTCTGGGGATCAAGAGCTCCCCGTTGTTCAGGTCAGCTGTTTCTGTGAGTTTCAACAGCCTGGTCTGGACCCCTTTGCTCATCACTCATCCTTCTCTGCAGCTGGATTCCAGTTCAGTTCAGTGATTAGCTATGGGTATCTGCTTCTATGAGTCTCCTTGCTATGTATGTTACTTCCTCTACTACATTTCCCAGAATTCTCTGTGACTCCTAGTCTAACTTGCTGCCTCATTGGCCAAACAGAACTTTATTCAACAATCAATAAGATAAACATACACAGAAGTACTTCCCCCATCATCTCCTCTTTTCTGTTTAAATTAAAAGAAGGATAACTTCTCCTTTACAATAACTAAAGAAAACCATAACTATCTGTCTTCAACTCTATCAAAGACCACAGAAGGATAACACATATACTCTAGCATTGCCAGACACATCTCACTATCTGGACAGTCACCCAAGTGTGGGGGACCGAATATCCCTGTTATGGAATATTCTGGGCCTCAGGCCCTGGCTGACATACACAGTGGTGGTGCCAGGGAGCTCTGAGTTGCCATTGTATTGCTAATTAACACCAGGCTGTAACTGTTTACCGTGGCCGAAGGTGATATGCCTCCTAATTTGCATCTCTGTTGCTTAAGCCTTGAGTAGGCCCATACCTGGGCTCAAGACTCTGCCTGCTTGACCAAGAGTTGTTTAGGCAACAGAATCACTTGATGTTAGCGATATGCATTGTGATAAATGCTTCCTGATTTTGCCCCTGCCCTTAGAGGACTATTTAAATGGACCTCTCAATAAACTGGGGCTGCTCGGCCTCAGCTGGGAGTCCTCCTGAGATGATATGGTGTTTCCTGTCTCACCATTAGAGTAGTTGGGTAATTAAACTTCCCTAGTCCACACACCTCCACTCAGAAACAGACCCCGGGCTGTACGGCTGGCTCCATCCACAGTCCTGAAGACATTGGTCCGGAACACCCAAGTTCCTCTATAACGTTGGGGCATCCATCTTCAGCCTATAGGCCACAGTGTGTCTGGCACACTTCTCCATTTCAACAGGAACCCTTCAGTACTGTCTTGTTTTGTCAGGTAACTGGAGAATGTTGACAGACCTGAGAGCCATAAATAAGGTAATTCAACTAGTGGACTCTCTGTAACCTGGAATGCCATTACCTTCCTTAATACCTAGAGGATGGCCTATCATAGTCATTGATCTAAAAGACTGTTTTTTCACAATACCATTACAGGAAAATGATAGAGAAAAATTTGCATTTACTCTACCAACTCTTAATAATTCACAGCCAGTTAGGGGATATCAGTGGAGGGTTTTGCCACAAGGAATGCTAAATAGTCCTACTTTGTCCTCAACACTTTGTACAGCAACCTGTGGAAATAATTCGTAAGAAATTTTCACAATCTCTTGTTTATCATTACATAGATTACATTTTTTAAATCAGATTCTAATAAAGAAACTTTGGAACATATGATTGACATGGTGAAGGAAGTTCTGCCTCGTTGGGGTTGGCAGATTGCCCCAGAAAAGATATAAAGAGTAGATTCTATTAACTATTTAGGGTACAAGATAGACTTACAAAGAATCAGGCCACAGAAGGTACAAATTAGGAGAGATCGTTATCAAACTCTTAATTCTCTTCAGAAATTATTAGGGGAAATTTCTCAATAACAGACAATTATTGGTGTAGAAGGACATGACTTAAAGCATTTAAAAATGGCCCTTAAAGGTGATAAGGACCGAAACGGTCCAAGAATATTATCCGCTGAGGCAGAAAAGAGTTTCAATGGGTAGAAAACAGATTGTTGGATGCACATTAGATCAGATAAACCTTGATTTAGACTGTATTCTGGTTATTTTGCCATCCAGAAAATATCCTTCTGGAATTCTGATTCAGAGGGAAGACACCATATTTGAGTGGATATTTCTGCCACATACACAGAATAAAAAGTTAAAGACATATATAGAAAAGATTTCTGATTTGATTCTAAAAAGTAAATTAAGACTTTGTCAACTGACTGGAAAAGATCCAGCTGAAATTATAGTACCTTTAACTAATGAGGAAATTTCTTACTGAATTTTTGGGAATGATTAGCAACAACTATCTGAAAATTGACAGAATTAAATTCATAAAAAAAGGCAGTCTGGATTCTTCCAGTAAGGCAGACTCCCATTTCTGGAGTTCTTACCTTCTACACTGATGCCAACAAATCAGGTAAGGCAGGTTATAAAGTAGGTGTGGTAAGTAAAGTAACTCAAAGTCCATATACATCTGAACAGAAGGCAGAATTATATGCAATTCTCATGGTACTTATGGATTTTACAGAACCTCTTAATATAGTTACTGATTCCCAATATGAAGAGATAGTCATCTTACACATTGAAACTGCAGAATTTATTCCTGATAATACAGAATTAGCCTCCTTGTTTTTACAATTACAGGAAACAATCAAAAACAGAAGCAATCCTATATACATTACACATATCAGATCCCATACGTGTCTGCCAGGCTCACTAGCACAAGGCAATGATGAGATTGATCGTTTATTAATTGGAAGTGTGCTAGAAGCCTCAGAATTTCATAAGGAACATTATGTAAATAACAAAGGTTTGAAAAAGGACTTCTCTATCACTTTTCAACAAGCCAAGGAGATAGTGAGAAACTGTCCTACTTGTTCCTTTTATACCCAAACTCCATTGCCAGCAGGTTGTAATCCTAAGGGCATTCGGAGAAATGAGGTTTGGCAGATGGATGTATTTCACTTTGCAGAATTTGGAAATTTGAAATATGTGCATCATACTATAGACACATTCTCAGGGTTCCAATGGGCTACTGCTCTTAACTCTGAAAAAGCTGATTCTGTTATTACACACCTGCTAGAGGTGATGGCAATTATGGGTATACCTGCACAAATAAAAACTGACAATGCTCAGGCATATGTGGAACAGTTTTTGGAATATTATGACATAAAGCATGTCACCGGTATACCACACAATCCTACCGGACAAGCATTGTTTGTGAGATCTAATAGGACACTAAAGGAGATGCTCAATAGACAGGCTTGGAAGTCTAAACCCCCCAAACTTAGGTTGCATAATGCTTTATTAACATTAAACCTTCTTATTGCCAATGAAAAAGGACAAACAGCTGCAGAAAGACACTGGACTATGGAAAAAACTGCTGAACTCAATCAGCCGGTATACTTCAAAGATGTACTAACCTCTGTATGGAAACCAGGACATGTGTTATTATGGGGTAGGGGTTTTGCATTGGTTTCCACAGGAGAAATACTTTGGATACCATCAAATTTGATCAAGATTCGAGTTGAAAAGGAAAAACCTCTTGACAGGAGAAATGACAGGTATTCTAATAAGGTAAGCCTTATAAACTAAATAGAAACCTCCCAAAAGAAAGGGAAGTGTTTTGCTTTTATCTTCACAGGAAAACTCATCTCCAGAAGGCAAAGGACACTGCATGGGTAGATACTTCAGAAGAGAAGGTAGCTATAACCATCAAACAAACGTGCTATACAGTAAACTTTACAGCTGTCTCTCAGAGAACTCTATTTCTCTTTATTTCTTAGTCCCTATTCAATTAAACCAATGCTGGACTTAGAGGTGGATTTGGCTTTCCTCCTCTAAAATCCAAGCACGTTGTTTAGCTAAGCTTTAAGAGTTTCTGTATTATATCAAGAAGCCAATTGATGTAATACAGAATAAGAGAAGAATTTGGGGTCTTTGTCTTTTTTGGCTCTTTCTTTCAAGGTGTAGACCCTTTCATAATCGTTATTCTCCCATGGTTGCCTTTTCCAGTATGTGTATATACACATGCAAACATTTCTCTGCTAAATGTTTATGTTTGAGTCCCACAAAGCCAATGACGACTTGCCTGACAGCAATCCCTGGACACCCCAGAAAGAAAATGGGCCCACACTTCCTCAGACTGCACTGGATCCAACTTGCTTCATTTCAACTGACACTCCTGACAGAGCTTCGGGTACTGACTTCAATCAACTTGTGGATTTCAAGCCAGATCTTCAATAAAGTGAATCCCATCTAACAAGGACTGGATACAATCCATTCAAGACTTTCACTACACTAACATTTTCTTCCTACAGGACCCTACAAGGCTGATATCATCCCATTTCAGCAGGAAGTAACTTGGAGGATGCTACGGCCCCTTTCCCTCATTGTAGTCACTTAGGATAGTGTATATACCTAGTTAGGCATAGCTTCCTATTATGGTTGGGATTGGAAGGAATTATTCAGGCTTGGACACCTCTTTCAGATGACTTCATGGTTTAGTTAAAACAGATGGTTAGGATATAAAATAAGCAGATTGTTGTATCTTCTTGTATTTCACCTTTATGATTGTTAATTTTGGATACTTTATACTGTTAAGTTTTAATCCTCTTTTAGACTAAAAGGGGAATTGTAGGGGATGCTGTAGCCATGCCTGATTAGGGGCTGGCTACGGGTGTGCCTCACTACACCTGTGAGGGCGTGGTCAGGCTGATGTAGAGTGAGGGGCATTCAGGTGGCTGGTTTGGGTTTGGTTTCACTTTCGGTTTTCCCTTTCAGCTTGCCATACAGACTGCTGCTGTACCAGCTGGCTGGGTTGCTCTGTAAGTAAGGCTTTTCCCTATTAAAATCCCTTACATTTCTACCTGGCTTCTATTGGTAATTTCCCACATTATCTCCTTGTTTCGTAGCTTCTCTGGTGGTGTGGATTGTGGTCTGGTAATCCTTTGTTCTATATCTAAGATAAACATATGAGTGAGTACATACCCAGTTTATCTTTTTGTGATAGGGTTACCTAGCTCAGAATGGTTTCTTCTAGTTCCATCCATTTGCCTGAGAATTTCAAGATTCCATTGTTTGTTTGTTTTTTTCTGCTATGTAGTACTCCATTGTGTAAATTATCACATTTTTTTCTATCCATTCTTCAGTTGACAGGCATCTAGGATGCTTCCAGGTTCTGGTTATTACAAATAATGCTGCTATGAACATCGTTGAACAGATGTCCTTGTTGTATAAATGTGCTTCTTTTGGGTATATGCGTAAGAGTGGCATTGCTAGATCTTGTTGTAGACTAATTCCCATTTTCCTGAGAAGTCGCCATACTGATTTCCAAAGTGGCTGTACAAGTTGGCACTCCCACCAGCAGTGGAGAAGTGTTCTCCTTTCTCCACATCCTCTCCAGCATAAACTGTCATTTGTGTTTTTGATTTTAGCCATTCTGATGGGAGTAAGATGGTATCTCAGAGTTGTTTTGATTTGCATTTCCCTGATGGCTAAGGATGTTGAACACTTTCTTATGTGTCTTTCAGCCATTTTAGATTCCTCTATTGAGAATTGTCTATTTAGTTCTGTACCCACTTTTTAATTGGATTGTTTGGTGTTTTGGAGACTAGCTTCTTGAGTTCTTTGTATATTTTGGAGATCAGCCCTCTGTCAGATGTGGGGTTGGTGAATATCTTTTCCCAGTCTGTGGGCTGCCATTTTGTCTTGCTGACTGTGTCCTTTGCCTTACAGAAGCTTCTCAGTTTCAGGAGGTCCCATTTATCAATTGTTGATCTCAATGTCTGTGCTACTGGTGTAATGTTCCCGAAGAGTTCTCCTGTACCAATTCATTCAAGGGTAATTGGCGGGGAGGGTGTCTTTCTCTTACCCATGCTACCACATATGTCTCCCACAAAAGATTATTTCAGTAGGCCCAAGATTGCCTGATTTCTGTTCTCTTTACTGGGCCATTTTGAAAATTCACCAGTGTACCAGAGTTTTCATTTAATATTCTAACAAGTTAAGGTTATCGGACTAATTTCTTCAAAATGTTCTCAATTGAATAGGAAGGGAAGGAAATGATAAAATTCTGCATTCAGCATTTAAACCCCTGTACCATAATTTATCCCTTGTTCATGTTGTCTTTTTGGTTTATTTTTTGGAGGGAGTTAATAATTATTAGTTTATACATGTTGCCTACATATTTGTCTGTGTACTATGAAGCCAGCCATGGCCTGTGATTTTACGATGAACCAGCACATTCCTGATTCTTTATTTCACTGTTATTTAGAAATCAGTTGATTCGTTGTCTGCATCTCTCTATGTGTATTTGTGTGGTGAAGGCCTCTGCATAATACTGAATCTTCCATTTGTATTTTACACCCTTAATGGTGGACTAAATAGTAAAAATTCTTATAAATCTGAAGTAGTTGTTCTAGCACACATGTAAACAACTCAAAAGTGAATTGTTTGACAAAAGTGAATGCAATTCAGCATGGGCAAGGTAGGTTTGGCTTTGATACAGTTTTGATGCTGTGAAAATAAGATTCAAATGGCATGGTAGGGTCCCATTTTGTCTATACTGAAAGATTTGGGAGAAAAATGTAGAGTTGGTTTCATAGGCAATAGGAAGTTACTAATCCTTGTTTAAGAAAGTAATATCAATGAAATAAGGGAATGTGCCTGTAACACACAGGTTTTTAATTTGTCAAAGAAAAAGAAGATCTGGAGAAAATTGAAGTAGAACAAGTTGGTTAAATAGGTTTTTTTTTTCATTTTTTTTAGAATATAAGGCATTGTCTTATATGTGGCTAGTGGTAGACCCTATATCTACTACACTTGAATGCAGAGTAAATACATATACATATCAAGAGACATACTAGATTTTAAACACTGAAACAACATGGCACAATTAAAATGAACACAGGAAGAAAGTAGAGAGAAAGGCAATTAGAAGACTTTCAAGGTGAATTTTGAAGGTAGTCAACAGCTTATTGAAGATGAAGTCAGAGCAGTCAATTCTGAGGAGGATATATGAAGCCAGGGGATGGTGGAGTGCTTATAATAACAAAGATACATACTGACTGAGAAAAAGGAATTGAGATACTGGGTGTATTTTTAAAAATATTCTATAAAAAGCAAAGTTTCAGACAAATACTAAAAGTACATATCAAAGTACTGAATCAAGAACCTTTTGCTAAATACTATTTTTTAACCACATGGAAAATTTATTATACTTATAAAATTTATTAAACTCTATAGAGTTTCCTCATAATATTCACACTTTCACAGATATTCAAAATATTCAAATCACACAAATTACAATAATTCTTGTACAAGTTAGTGGTTGTAACTGCTTGTGACTCATGCCCAAATCAACTAGCAGATCTCCTCTTAGGCAATTACTATATATACAGGTTTTGAAATAGTTGCATGCACAGGAAAATAAAAATAAATTAAAAGTAAGAAATCAAACTCTCATATTCAATTATCAGTAATAAAACTATTTGCAATATTTCCTTAATTTGCTTATATGTTTGACATTGATTCTCTAAATATTTGAGCAAATGTTTCACAAGCCACTTAAGAATGATAAGCAAAACTGGAAAGATCTGATATGGGCATACTAAGTCTGAAATGTATTTCACAAGTAAAGTTTCAACTTATGTACTAGTATGGTCTCTTTTTGATATAGATGACTGTAAAAGGAGTTCTTAATTGGTCTATATAATAAAAGGCCAGAGTCAGATATAGAGAGAAATGCTGAGAGATCAGAGAGAAAGTGCAAGCCACAACATACTTTATCTCCTTAGCATCTCAGCAGAGAAGAGATTGATTTCCTGTATCTCCTTGCTTTTATTCTGTTTCTGCCCAGCTATGTCACTTCCTGTCTGTCTGTACAGACCCCGAGACCTCTATGGTTAGCTAGTGGCTAGCTCCGGTCTCTGATCCTCCCAGGCAGGCTTTATTTGTGTAAGAAAGATATCACTACAGATGATCTTGTATGAAATTTGCATATCCAGATCATTGTGTCACTATTTCTTTCTTTCTTTCTTTCTTTCTTTCTTTCTTTCTTTCTTTCCTTCCTTCCTTCCTTCCTTCCTTCCTTCCTTCCTTCCTTTCCTTCTTTCTTTCTTTCTTTCTTTCTTTCTTTCTTTCTTTCTTTCTTTCTTTCTTTCTGACAGGGTTTTTCTGTGCAGCTCTGGCTGTTCTTGATAACACTCATAGACCAGGCTGGTCTCACCTGCCTCTGCTTCCCAGGTTCTATATATTCGGTACACATCTTACTGAGCAGAATATTTATGCGGAAAATTATTAATTTTTACACCCCCACTCTGTACAGAAGCTGGCAATTGATAGGTGAGGGGTGTAATTTACCTATTTCAAAGAATACCATTGTGTATGTTGCTTGTGGTTGAGATTCAGGTGTCTATGTATAAAAACAGTCAACGAGAAAGGATAAGCAATGGTAATGTTGCACCAAATCGTAAGAAAATACTAGTAGGACATGTTATTTCCTCATCAACACTCCAGAAACAAGAAAAGAAACTCCTCTGTGAACTGAATAAAGTTGTGACTGATAGAGGAGCACAGAGAAAACAGCTATATGCTTCTGCACTCACAGGCACTGTCAGCTGAAGAGCAAGCAATGTAGGGAGGGTTAGGATTGATCTTGGAAAGGCCTCTTGGGGACCATAATGGGGATAGCATTAGGGTTCAAGAAGATAATCAAGCACCAGTAGAGGAGAACAGATAGGTCAACTTCAAGGGTTTGATGTATAAAGAGACTATGGGAATAGGGCCAATCTGTAAGTTTAAAGAAAACCCTAACAAGAGAAATGAGACTACACGCTTGACAAATGGGTGACTGATGAACTGTTTCTAAGAACAAGCTGTTGGAATGGCTTAAGACTATGTGGGAGTCAAGCTAAATTATAATAGTTTTGTATTTCTTGTTTTACCATTTAAGGTTAACTTGAATATTTAATCCTCCTGCAATTTCTGAACCCTAACTACTACCATCACATTTATGTTTAAATACAGGCCCTAGAAACCTATGTTTAACTTTGATTTTGTACTACAATAGAAATCTCTGATTTTATGGTGTGGTAAATGCAAAATAATGAAACAGAATTTGTTAAGAGAGAAATAACATTTCTTTGAAGCTGTTGCTTATGATTAAAGGAATTTTTCTCAGTTAGGTCTGATATAACATCCACTTGTTTCAGGTCAACTATAGTTCATACTGGTTTAATTATGCATTTCAATTGAGGGAGGATACCCTTTAATGATAAATTTCATTTCTCTTTTCATAACTGTATTGTGAAACTTTTATTTTGACTTGAAATGTCCATTAAGACCAATTCAATGCTAAAAATTTCAAAAAATAACAACCAGCCATACTCATATTGATGGAAAGCAATTTCTATATTTACTATTATTTTTCTGTGTTATATATGTATAATGTTGAGTAATTGCTTGTACCTTTAAAAATGTCAGCTTATTTAGTGATATCTTTGTCTATGAATTTACCAATTATATACAGATTTGGTTTTGATGATATGATTACAGTTGAAAAGATGTAGCAAATGAAATTGATGCTGATTTAATAGTTTTCATTCTATTTTTTCATATTTCCTTTCCTGGAAGAAAACCTATCACAAATATTTATTCTCCTTATCGTGAGTGTGAAAAAAGAGAAAATTCATTAAAAACAAAACAAAACATCACAACAAACTGCAATGTACGAGGTTTCTGTCCTGCCTGCCAGGTCCCAAATAACTTACACACAGGCTTAATATTATTACAAATGCTCAGCTGATAGCTCAGGCTTATTGCTAACTAACTCTTATATTTTAAATTAACCCATTTTTATTAATCTATGTATTGCCACATGTCTCATGGTTTTATCTGTCTTCCAGCATGTCTCGTGTCCTCTCTGTGTCTCTTGGCAACTCTTCTGACACCATCCTTCTTCCCTCCATGTCCTCTGTCCTTAGTTTGGTTGTCTCAACTATACTTCCTGCCTGACTACTGGCTTTTTATTAAACCAACCAGAGTGACAAACCTTCACAGTACAGAAAAGGATTATTTCACAGCACTGTCATTTGAGACAAAAGTTGCATAGTAGAATAGAATTTGGGAGGTGGCATAATCTGTTTTTCTTATGATAAGTTTATTTTTAAGAAGACAGGACAGCTATCAAAAACAAGGGCAACTATATTTTTATAAAATCACAGCAGTGAACTGAATACGTATTAAAAGATAAAGTTGGGCTTATAGGGACTGACACCATGATGTAAGAAATCAAAAGACACTTTAAAAAATGTTTTCTCTGCTAACATACATTTAAAAAATAAGCTGGAAAATCTGGAATAAGACATTAACTGTCAATAGCCCTATAAAGTATCATACATACTAAGTCTTTCTGCATGTGCCTATATTTCTGGTTTTTTGAACTTTATGAACATCTTTCAAATCAAGTACAATTGGGTATATAATTAAGAAACTGTTGTACCTACTGATTCTGATGAATGCTTAGACTCTGTATGATTCAGTATGGAAGTCATTAAGATAAACATCATCAACAACAAAAGGCTTTGACTTTGATTGTGGGTTGAAAGACTCTAAAGTCTCATCTTTTCAACTAATTCCCTGTGGGATCTGCACAAAACACATTATGCTGATGGCCGTCATTTTTATCACAAGTTTGTAATGAAACTCTTTTCATTTTCTAACATTTTACTATTCTGTAACTCAAAGATTCTCTCTTTCTCTGTCCCCATTTCCACAGAAATAAATATGTGAACAAAACCAACAAAATAATGATGAAAGCCTATTCTACAAATAACTCCAACTTAGCCCCTTAAAACATGTAGGCTTGGCTAAAGATAAACAGAGGTTAGAAGATTCAATAACCTAAACCAGCAAGGAATACAACTGTAAAGGAGCCACACATATGACCTGTTCACTTAAAGATTAGGAGGCAGATTCTACTTAAGGACAAGCAAGTATAGAGTTAGGAGCACACCCCAGATTTGGGATTTCTCCCCCTCTGTAGTAACCTACTAGAGATTTCTATTTGTTAGAACTAAGAAGGAATTCCAAGCCTAGAGGTTTCAAGAGGCAGTCATGGGTTTCTCTTTTCTGGGAACTAACTAGACAGAGTGGGGAAAAGTGGGGAAGTGAATTTAGAATAATGGAGGAGGATAATCTACTACAGAATAATTTTACTTAGTGATCTTGGGTGCACTGATGCATAAATATTTTCTAGCTGTACAATGGGAATACTTATATCCTAGAACTTGGGAGTCTGTCCAAAGGATGGAAAGTTCAAGCCAACCTTGGCTACTCAGCAAGTTCAAGGCCAGCTTTCAGTAAAAGCAGTCCTGTCCACAGCAGCATCACAATACTCTAATTTGTCCTCCTCTTCTGTAAATTAGTTGCTCAGTCACACTGTGACATTGTGAAATTTTGTAGGAACCTCATGGTATGGTATAGAGTCTGTTTTGTAAAATAGAGAGCATGGCAGTAAGGGAGGCAATCAGAAATAATTTCCTTAAGTCATTTTCTCACACTGAATACTTTCCTATACAACCCACCACTTCTCACTTGGAAAGAGCAAGCACTCTCAAGATTGTTATCATAACTAGATTTTTTTTATTTTCCCTGTGTGTTCCCTTTGTAATGAAGTGTATATAAAATTATCAGAACACGATACTTTTATAATGAAGAAAAAATTCCATGGGGTGTAATTTCCCATCTGTAATTATTTTACAAATGTCTATTTTGCATGAAAAACAGCTCAGTTACAAGGCATGCAAAGCTGTGTTAATGACCAGCTATATATCCATAAAAACAGATGCCAAGGAAACATAGTGATGAAGTAAAAACAAATTGAGCTTACAATGAACACTGAAACTGGACTGCCTGCCTTTGAAACAAATGAGCAGAATGTGTAAATAAATAAATGTGCAAATAGTTAACCACAGTGTATACAATACAACTAAATTACAGGAAACTCCTTTGTTTCTATGTGCTTAAATTTGCTAGCTTAACTATAAAGTGCTATTATTTTAAATATAAATGTCTCAGAAGATCTCTTATGATGAAGTTTTTCAATATAGTCAAAATTGAGTGTGCATTTTAATGAGTGTTGAGTTGCAATTGGAAGCCTTAACTGTTAATTCTTGAGAAGCAATATGTGGTTTCAGATCAAGTGGTTGAACAGAGTAAAGATTGGAAGAAATTGATTATCTTTCACTTTTCTTTATTTCCCAAGTAACAGCATTCATTGCTTCACTGTTGTACTTTCTCTAACTAAAACTCATTTGATGACTAGGAAAAAAATAACAACGTGTCCTTTATGTGCTCTGAAATAAGCAGGCATGGAAATTTTGTCAACCCTCAGCTGAGTCAGGATGACTAGAAGGCTTACTGTAGGATTCAAGGTGTGACAGGAATTCTACTAAAGTGCTGGGTATTGCAAGCGTCTCACTCCCTAAAGCATATGCCAGGACCATACACAAAGTAGACTTAGATGTCACAAGAAAATACAATGGCAGTTTGTAATTGGTAACATCCAAGTTTGTCAGCACTTATAGTTCTATAAAATCTTTTTAGCATCATAATTTTGTTTGATTGGTCTTGGGTGATAAAACTGAACAACTGTCCGTTCATGGTATTGAACAACCATGAAAATGAAACAGCCTTAATCTCATGAATAGCATGGTCTTGCTTTATATCTGTGATGTTCACTGAAGTCTAGACTCTGGCAAATCCAGACCCCAAATATCTCACCTCACGGTGGTAACAGGTACTTTGGAAAGCAACTCAGACCCTGGTTGCCGCAGAGCCACAGACCCAGCCACGGGCCTCGGCAGCAGTTTGGATTGAAGTCATCATGGCCCCTGGGAAACAAAACAGACCACCCATAGCAGGATGTCCCTTGGACTCCACAGGGCACTAAGTGGCAGTCCAGAACCCCGTCATCAACATGACCCTCAATCGTATCAGGAGCCAGGATATCAACAGAGACCTTGGCTGCAGTAGAATCACCGACCCGGACATGTCCCTCAGTTGCAGACTGAAGAGGACAGAACCATGGAATCTTATGGCAGCAAAGATCACTCAGATCTGTAAGTCCCTGGCTGCAGCATGATCTTCAGATACCCACCTGGCCTCAGGTGATGGCTAAAAGCCCAGGTATTTGCAAGGCTTTACAGCCTGATCTTATGAAAGCATTTTCTCAATGGAGGCTTCCTCCTTCAAACGACTCTAACTTGTGTCAAGTTGGCATTAAAATAATCAGTACATGCTTTGTGTTGGTGGCACATGCCTTTACTTCCAGAACTTGGAGGCAGAGGCAAGCGGATCTCTGTGAGTTTGAGGCCAGCTTGGTATACAGAGAGAGAGTTCCAGGAAGGCTCCAAAGCAATGCAGAGAAAGCCTGTCTCAGAAAGCTAAAAATAAAAATAAAATAATCAGCACAGCCTCTGTATGGATGCAATGGTATATAACACTGTCACAAGTGAGAGTAGGAGGCATATGAGGGAGGCATATGAGAAGAAACCCAGTTTCTCACTCACTATGCCTAACCTTGGTCCTTTTATATTGTTTCTCAAGATTCCATAGTACAGTCTTGATACTAATGAACTTTGCTATGAAAAAATAGAAAGATAATGACCAAGTATGACATTACAGTGTCACATCTTTAAGAACAACAGACAAGCAAACAGAACTCAAATCTTTACCAAATGCCTTGGGTTTTATATTTTATTTTTCTTTAGTGCCTTTTGAGAGGTTTTCAAGAAAAGAATAAGCTCATTACCCATTTTAAATTAAATGAACTATATTATTACAGTTTGCCTCTTTAATATGTTTATATAAAAAGGAAACTCCCATAGCTAGGCATTTAGGAACATTCACTTAAAAAAAGGGATTCCCTGAAGTGTGTTGCTACTACAACAAATGGTCACTACTATTTGAGACTTAATATTTAAACATATGACTATCTACCAAGTGGAGAACAAAATTTTATTTGAATCTTTATGTGACACCTAAATAGTATACATTATTATTGATATGGTCTTTATTAACATCACCATAATCTTTAAATGTATTTCTAAAATTACACTTGACTTTACTTAAATTGTTGAAAATATGCCTGAGAGAATTGCTGATATGCTTTCTTAATATAGTGGCAATATGCATTTCTAAATAAAATTTCAAGTAACTAGGTTCTCTCTCCTATTTAAAGTAGTTGACACCATGCTGTTCTTTATATTAATTTACACAAACCCAAGAATGTCAGAAATTTCCAACTCTCTGAGCTTGTCAACATCTTAATGTAGTGACTACACCTGAGCATTATTTTTGTGATTATTCTCAATTATTTGACATGTAATGATCATGAAATGATACAGGAACATCTGCATTTCTTTTCTTGACTGTGTTTTGCATATGGGCTTTTCCATGTGTATATTTAAGAATAATCTTTTTTAGTGAAAAAGTCACTCTATACTGAAAGTGGTTGGGGAAGACCAGTTCTCTGATGTCTGTGTTATTCCTTTTCTGACTGTTCTAACTGTATTTTTGAGGATCATAATACAGAACTAAAGAACTGTTTTTGGACCTCAGAGCTAAAGGTCTTGGATGATGGTAATTACAGGAAACCATATGTATTGTTGAGCTTTCTACAGCATGATATTAGTTTTTCAAGAGGTACCATCAAACAGATCACCGCTTTATGGTTTTGTATATTTAGGGGTCTCTATTGGGGTTAAACAAAACCCCTATAAGCTGCAAATATAACTTGCAAGTAATCTCTGATAACTGTGTAGAAAGTGGAGTTCACATAATTGCTGAATTGGAGGCACTGGTGAGTTTATCCAAAATGTTATCTGTTAGTATGTTAGGCAATGGTGATGGCAGGCACACCAAAGTTGGATCCAAGAAAGAAGCTTTTGTAGTAGTAAATGATCTTAGGAGATAGAATTTTTATTTTGCTGTGAATGCAATGATTGGTCTATACTGGGGGGCATATTTGATAAGAATAGCGTTCATATAAAAGAATAAACATTTGTCTGAAAGTAATAAGCTTTAGTTATATATATTGCCAGCTACATATATATTTACATAAACTTTCTCTGTGTTCAAGGAAAGCACAACATCGGGGATAGGTAAGGGGGAGATTCAATTGCTCAATAGTTTATTAGACTACATTCCCATATGCCCCCAAATAGTTTTAAAATAATATAGAAAGTTAAGAAATGATAAAATTGTGTGTTGGATTCAAAGTATTCTCCAACACATTCTTCTGTCTAGTTTGCTTTTAGCTTTAATAATTGTTACAATGTGTCATGGTGTTCCAGGTTGAAATATTAAATGTTAGCAGACTGAGGATACAAGCAATGAGAGGCATCATTTTTGCACTTATCTCTTAATGGATAACAGGAACCTGACAGGCTGTGCATTTTTTTTAGTCTCATTGATTCCCTTTTTAAAGATCTCTCTCTTCTCTCTTGCCCTAATTCCTAAGCTATATTGGTTTCTTTCTTCAGTGACATTTAGTTTTCCAAGTGGAAAGTTTTTACTTTGAAAATAACTGTTCTATTACTTCCAGGACTCTGTTAAAGGCATTAATAATTAGTTTTCTTCTTTAAATGTTAAATTTGTGTTGGAATTTTTGACTGTATTATGAAAACTTTTTTATTCTTTTTTCTAACCCAGCAGGCATTTTTCTGATTTATTTATTTATTTATTTATTTATTTATTTATTGTCTCTCTTGTCTTCTTTCTGAATATTTTTCCTCTCAGATTTATTTTCCTCAATGTACTGTACCATAGAAAATGAAATTACCTCAAATGTGATTTAAAAGTTATGCATGCCCCTTAACTCTTTAAATTAAAATTTTCTTTAATATTTGCTTATATGTATGTAAGCTATTCTAGTTACTCTCTCTTCCCCTCTTATCTCTGCTAACCCTTGTAAACACACACTCCCTCAGGTCCTTTTACAGTGTTCACATTTTTTGTTTTGTCTTGTGTTCCACTAAATTTAGCCAGAGTCATCCATATAACCCAATGCAGCCTTACAACCTAACCAGTTTGTACATGTCTGCAGACACCGACTGCCCTCACACAACATCCATCAATAATTAATTGTTCAGCAGGCAGGGATAGTATCCCATGAGCCTCTTCTTACCCATGTCTACCCAAGAAAGATAAAATAATTGTGAAATCAAATTTTATATAAAAATATACATGTATAGTTATGAGCATTTGTAAGCCTTATCAATGAACAGCATATGGGAACCATCATGAAATAAATATTTACCTGTGTAACAAAGAAACTCCCACTAAAATACCTCATTCGGACAACATTGGTAAAAGACTTGATAACTTTCATTTGGTTCATAATTTTGGGACACTAAATACTCCCGGGTATTTGTTAGTATGCACTTCCATGTAAATAAAATTTTTGATGAAATTTGAGGTCAAATTCTTTAGTGACATATGCCACACAAAAGTGGTATAGGACATTAGACAGCACTGGATAAATACTGTATGTAGTGGGATAAAAATGTCAATTGATTGATCAAGAATGTTGGAATGAAGAGTGGTGAGGTAGACTGATGATTGTCTTGTGAGGGTCTCATGCAGGCATCCGGAGTTGTTATGAATGCATTATGCAACAGCTCTGTCATGTCTTAAATATGGTATATCCCACCAATCCCCTCAGTCTTCTTATCCCTATTGTGTTCCTAAGTCTTTGATGTATAGGTCATAATACAGATAGATGTCCCTTTTGGAAGTGGGTATTTCATAGCTCTTTATTCTTTGAACTTATTTATTTATTTATTTATTTATTTATTTATTTATTTATTTTGGTTTTTCTAGACAGGGGTTATCTGTGTTGCTTTGGAACCTATCCTGTCACTCGCTCTGGAGACCAGGCTGGCCTCGAACTCACAGAGACCTGCCTGCCTCTGTCTCCTGAGTTCTGGGATTAAAGGCATGCACCACCAACGCCCAGCTATTCTTTGAACTTTAAGCACAGATTGTTTAGAATAAATTCAATACCCTATTTTAACAAACTGGATCCTCTATTCCTTGACCTTAGTGCTATTTTATACATGGTTTGTCTGTTGGTATGTAGTATCAAACAAACTAAAATATGTGTTTTGTCCTCCATTTTCATATATGTAAAATTTCATAGCCATTTATCTATAATTTTATTTCTTTATTCTTATCTCTCTACATTTATAACATTTTCTCTTAATATTACTTATATATGTAAAGTTCCAACCTATACGTTTATTTAATGACGAAAAAAAGGAAACTAAACCTCTAGCTTATGACAGGACTTCATATTCTTTGTTTCTCAATCATAACTCCCTTATATAAGACAGTAAGTTTGACTTATAGTTCTCATTCTATACCCCCAATCCCCCAATAAATCCACATGCATTCACATGTTTATATCCTACTATATATAGGTACCACAACTCATACAGCATGGAGATTTTAATGCAACAAGTTGCATAGAGAGCATGGAAACTTTAACCACCCAAAAGTCTGCATTTCAATGTGGGCTCACTCACTCCCTTACAGTGTGTGAGTTTAGTTGTGCAGAATCAAAACATAAGATTGTATAATTATTTACAATATTATGTTTGAAGTGCGTAGGCAATAGGCCATCCATATCTATTGCTTCTGCAGGAATAAAATCATTCAAACATCCACAAATCAAAAGTATGTAGTAAAATTTTGTGTTTCAACCATATATAAATATGTTTTGTACTCCAATATTATATCTGGTTTACCTAGCTCCTAATCATCATTTTGAAACTGAGCTATTATCCTTCTAAAGATGGAATTTCCATGTTATCATTCCCAAATCCCCTTCTGTAACAACTATTTATACTGGTCTATGTACCATAATTAATTAAAGATGATGTAATATCCCATAAGGATTTTCATCAGCAATATGCAATATATATATATATATATATAATATATATATATATATATATGAGATTTGAACATTTTCAAATTTTGGTGCTTGTCAGCAGTCCTAGTATCAAACCAACATGAATACTTAGGGACCTACACCTCACTCATATGTACAATTAAATTCCCAAATACACCAAATGAAATTAGGCTTTACTCAGTGCATTACTCAGCCATAATCAGAGACACTTTCTCCTGCAGGATATTGAAACAAATATGAACAGCCATAGCTGGAAAATGTTTGGAAGACACACTGGATCACTCAGTCATAAAGGAGATTTTCCATCAAATCCTTCCCCTCAGGAATCAGAGAACCCTGTGGAAGAGGAGGTAGAAAAAAATTGTAAGAGCTAGTGGGGATCCAGGTCACCCAGGAAACAAGGTTTTGTAAACATAGCAGGACCTATTCACACTCAAACACAGAGAGACTAGGACAGTATGTGCACAGCCTGTGGGGGTCTACCCATATTGTATCCCAGCACTGAGAGAAGTGGACACAAGCCCTCATCCCTAAGCCTGAAGTAATCTCCAATTGATAATCAGTCATAAATGAAAAATTGGTTTTCTCCAATAGAATCTCACTGATCACATAAACCACTTTATAGCAGTCTCCATGTACAGCAGTAGATGATCAACACTAAATGACTCCATCACAGCTTCTGGAGGTTCACTGTTTTACAATGTATTGTCAGGAAATTTCATTTTAACTTTGCAAGTATTTTGTATTTATATTAGAGCTTATGGCTTTTGTACTTTTATGGGATTCTGTTTCTGTGTTTGCCTTTGTATTTGTTTCTTGTAATTTTTCTTTGACTCTTTTTCCTCTGCATGTTTGTTTTGTAATATGCTGGTTTGTTTGGTTTTGTTTTTTATCTTTTTGTGTTATTATTCAGTAGATGCCTGCTTGTTTTCTAAAGAGAGAGAGCAAAGGGGTGTGGATCAGGATGGGAGGAGAGATGGGGACTCACAGAGGCCTTGGGGGAGTAGAAACCATAATCAGAATATAGTGTATGAAAAAAATCTTTTTTTCAATAAAAGAAAATAAAAAGAAAAGAACTTTCAATCTCACAGAAGTACAGAGTAGAATGGTGTCCTTTGAGGCTGTCCAGAAGGTTTATACTTGCAATGGATTTAAGAGTAATGGTCAGGAAATGAAGACTAGCAATGGTGTAAGACATGAATCAATGAAGCTCTAAAATACGGCAGATGAATCCATCTCTCTATTTTTTTCTGAGACTGTTGTAATAGGAATCATTTACTCTAACTATACATATTTGTGAATTTCTTCTAATGGTCATCCCCCTTTCTTCAAAGTACAAATCCACTTCAAAACTATTCGTTTACCTTGTCCTTAACATTTTTAATGGCCATTGTACCCTGCTTGTCCATAAGAATTATTCAAAACTTATTCAAAATTTTTGTGTCACTTAATAATCTCTCCCATGAACAACAAAAGTACTCTATAATAATAGCACCATTGGAAACTGGAATAATGCCTTTTCTTTCAATGCAAGTAACTTCTATTCCTTGTTACTCAAATACTTGAATATTTGAGAACATGAACACTGTATAATAGTTCTGGCATTTTATAAAGCTTAAAGAAAAGCATTTTACCCTAATGGAACAATTGAAATATTTGCAAGGAAAAGTTATTATTTTCATGAATAATATAAATGGCCCAGAGTCATAATCATTTAAAAGTTTAAGGATTCTTAATAATCAATTCCCAAAAGATAATTTTAAATATCTGGCGTAAAGTGAGTCCTTTCTTGTTGATAATGGAATAAGTAGTTTATAAACATCCAAGAAATGTGGTAATTTTTGGAGCTCGGAGTGAAGAAGTTAAAGGCTAGTTTGGAAGATTACAGAATAAGGTTGTATTGCTTTATCAGCAAACATGAAGACTCAGGATATCTACTTAGTTACTATGTAATAAAGAGTTACACATATATGAGTACAATAAAAGTGTAATTAGCAGTTACTGGTGTCACACTGGCTGTCTTTATGAAGCAATGTTCTGGAATTCAGGAAATTATGGTCCAGCTTGGCAAAACCCCAAATGTTATTCAAACTTATAAATTTATAAAGGAAGAAAACACTGGAAGAATTCTAAAATTAACTATATTCACTTACTGAAACTATGCCAAAAGTACATTCTGTCTTCAGTAAAGGTTTCCGAGTGAACATGGAGAAACAGGAGAAAAAGTTTTATTGATTATGATATAATGGCAGAGAAAAGAATGGGAAAAAATCAATGAATTTATTGTTTTTTTTCTTGGTTTGACCTTGCACATAATATTTTTGAATGCTTAAGACCACATTTGATGTTGTAAGCCTGTCTCTTTAAGGATGAAACTGTTTGTATCATCCAATGAAAATTACAAATTAATGATTTCTAGCACAAGGGATATGTGGTAAAACACTATGTGAAATCAAATTTCTGCTTCCCTAGAATTTCAAATGAAATTTATTTCAAATTCAAATTATTCTCTCGCCCCTCACCTATCTACAATCACCAAAAGAGATAAAAACTGAGAAAAACAATTAGCAAAACATTATTTGCTTTTTTAAAATTTAAATTAGAAACAAGCTTCTTTTATATGTCAATAACAGTTCCCTCTCCCTCCCCTGACCCCCACCGACTCCCATCCCAAACCAATTTGCTCCCCAGGGAGGGTAAGGCCTTCCATGGGGGAATCTTCAAAGTCTGTCATTTGGAGAAGGGCCTAGACCCTTCCCAGTGTGCCTAGGCTGAAAGATTATCTCTCTGTGTGGAGACGGCTCCCAAAGTCCATTTATGTACTAGGAATAAATACTGATCTACTACCACTGTGGCCCCATAGACTGTCCAGACCTCCAAACTGACCTCCTAATTCAGAGGATCTGGAACAGTCCTATGGTGGTTTCCCAGCTATCTATCATTCTGGGGGCCATGAGCAACCCCTTGTTCAGGTCAGCTGTTTCTGTGGGTTTCTCCAGCCTGTTCTTGACACCTTTGTTCATCACTCTTCCCTCTCTGCAACTGGATTCCAGAGTTCAGCTCAGTGTTTAGTTGTTGTTGTCTGCTTCTGATTCCATCAGCTACTGGTATTCCATTGTGTTGAGGGGCATTTAGGTTGCTTCCAGGTTCTGCCTATTACAAATAATGCTGCTATGAACCATGGTTGAATAGTTGAATATTCATGGTTGAATAGGTCCATGTTGTATAAATGTGCATCTTTTGGGTATATGCCTAAGAGTGAAATTCCTGGATCTTGTGGGAGATTGACTCCCATTTTCCTCAGGAACCACCATACTGATTTTCAAAGTGGCTGTATGAGTTGGCACTCCCACCAGCAGTGGAGGAGTGATCTCTTTCTCAAAATCCTCTCCAGCATAAACTGTCATTGGTGGTTTTGATTTTAGCCATTCTGACAGGAGTAAGATGCTATCTCAGAGTTGTTTTGATTTGCATTTCCCTGATGGCTAAGGATTTTGAGCACTTTCCACAAAACATTTTGATATACAACAAAGAGCAAATAATCTTGGCAACAATGGAGTGTGAAGTTATTTATCTGAAAGTACTAGCATTTCATGAAATATATGATACAAGCTTTTGCAGAGGGTTAAAGGTACAGCACCACAGTACAAGGTAGACAGAAGACTCAAAGCAGGATACTATTTCTCATGTGAGGCAATGAAGAAAGGACTGTAGTTCACAGAAGGAACT
The DNA here is from genome assembly GCF_003668045.3 of Cricetulus griseus. Taxonomy (NCBI): domain Eukaryota; kingdom Metazoa; phylum Chordata; class Mammalia; order Rodentia; family Cricetidae; genus Cricetulus; species Cricetulus griseus. The sequence goes on along the minus strand of NW_023276806.1, from coordinate 201,240,031 downwards.
GTTGAATTATAGATGTTGAAGTTTAAGGATAGCTAAATAATGTAGGGAATACTGGGAGTGTGATAGTAGTTCTTTAATTATAAGCTCATATGATTACAATAATAAAATTCAATAATTTAGTAAAATAGAAGAATGGAATAGACTAAATCAGTGGTTCTCAACCTGTGGTTCATGACCCTTTGGGTGTTAAAGGACCCTTTCTCGGGTCACCTAAGACCATGGGAAAACACAAATATTACATGGTTACTCATACCAGTTTCAAAATTACAGTTAATAATTAGTAACAAGAGTAACTTTATGGTGGGTTTACCACATCAGGAATTGTTTTAGAGTTCTGCAGGATTAGGAAGGCTGAGAACCACTGTGCTAAATCATAGTGGGAGCCCAGCACACATGGCTTCATGAAATTTCACTCTCCTGTTCTCATAAGATGTAGAAGAGGTGGAACATCATTTTAACTCTGCAATGGGAGGACTATGAAAAAACAAAACAAAACAACAACAACAAAAAACAGATACATGATACATGGCCTATGAAAAGATAGGAATGTAAGCACATTATCACTGGTTAGTAACATCTCAACAGAGATCATCATCAATGACAAAAACAAAAGGCAAAGTTGGCAAGATGGAGGAGAGCATGATGAGGACCAGGGCCAGCAAGCACAAGAACTCAGATGGTACATCCACTACATTCTGGAGAAGGCAGGCCCACTCTCAGTCATGACTGTTATCTGAGAGGAGTGAGATTTCTGTATTATGTGAGTATTGTGTTTCAAGTAGAGACATCATGCACAATAAATAGCAGATATTTATCACTGATTATTTACAGATATTAGCACATATTCTTATTAGACTGTCATTTTGGATAACTGAAAAGTAAGTGCAATAATTGACATGAGGTCTCCCCTCTATCATCTTCCTTTCTCAGTTTTTTCCTCATTTGTTCCACAGAGACACACATAGATATACCTATACTATGTTGGAAATCGCTGATTTTAGATCCTCCATAGTGGTTAAAAGTGAATTTGCTATTGGAAATGGGGTTTACTTTTTAAAGGAATAGTAATCTGCAAAGATTACATCTAGATAAATTGATGTTCCTTAAATAGAGTATTGAAATGGTGAATTCCATGAAAAGGACACCTTCTACCACAATAAATTGCACCCAGTAGCTTGGTCTATCCAAGTGCTGTCAATTTTTCTCAAAGGTATTTTTTAGTCGAGGAAAAGAGCACAAAGAGTAAGAATGTCTATTTTATTATTATATATTGCCTTTCTAGAGATGATATATCATTCATAAGTATAAAGATTCTGTAATTATAAAGTGGACAAGGACAAGAATATCAGCTATCATATTTTAAGTATGTTGACAATGAATAAATAATGAACACTTCAACTTCAATATATCTTTGAACATTTTAAATTAATTTGTGGAATTAATGCATACATATTTCACTCTCTTACTATCAGATCTTGTACTGCATGATTGATTTTTTTTTTTTTTTTTGGTGTAAAGCTCTGAATTCAGGCATGGAAGTCCATGGGATTTACAACACTTAGGTAAAGTGTCGCTATCAATGTCCTTAGTACTGGTGTCCACGGCATGGCAGAAAGTATAAGTGAATGATTTGAGACTTAATTCAAACTTTGTTTATATGGTCAAGTGTTTTATTTATCAACTTCCACTATGAGGTACTACTGGGTTCTATAAGTGTTCCAGGGATGTGTAAACAGATCCTCCAAGCTTGGTTGTTAAATTAGAAACATAGAAGAAAGCCAGATTTTGAAAACTTTTCAATTAGGATAGACACATTACTCTCATCAGAAAAAAATATTCATTGTTAATCATATAAATATGCAATTACAATATGTTAACTGAAAGTGAAGTTTATGTAGAAAACTAAGATTGCTTGTCAGTTGTTATTATTAAATGCTTCCCATGTGACATTTATATAAATTATGGTAAGGGGTCCCTTTCTGTAGAGTTTAAGTCAGACTCATTATTGTTATTCGATAGGGTTATGTAAAACATAATTCAAGAGTTGTCCCTTTCTACTATTTTATAGTAATTCTTACACTGGTTATGGCAGTTGCTATACACCTGTTTCTAGACACTATTCCCCGGAGTAATAGTTTTCTGTTTCTATTTTCTCTTTTAGGCAGTAGACATTACATTTATTGTAATTGAACCACATCTTCTTCCACATATGCAATTTTTCATATGCTATTTCTATTCTGATCCCTGCAAGCTGTTATACATGGGGATTTTATAGTGTCTGAAAAAGATAACAAAGTCTAGGTTGCTTGTCAAGAAAGGGTTTGTATTTACAGCAGGGCAGATTAAATAGAAATTGACTCTGGTTGGTTTTTGCATGACTGTTGTAGTGATAAAAAAAATAAGTGAGAGTCAGATAGGTTTTTACTGCTGCAGATAAGAGGCTACGGAATGGGGGAATTGTTGCCCTTCAGCAAAGAAGAATGGTGATTAAAAAGAATCAGGGAAATTATCCTGGCTTTTGGTACACTCACTAATCCAGGAATACACAGCATCTACTCATTTTAATCCACTGATTTCCAACCGTGGCATTTTCTTCTCTAGAATAATATATCTTGAAAATCTGTTTAGTTACAATGCCTCTGCATTTATAATTATAGATTTTTTTCTAAATATAGGGATTATTCAGTCAGTAAATAGACAATCAATAATATTTATCTTACTGATCTTTAAATATTTGAGAAGGCACACTAATCTAATACCTGCCAAAGTATCAAAAACTAGCTCCAGTTTAGTAAGACTAATCTTTACTGCTGAAATTCAAAATACTAATTAAATTCTTTATCTGAGTGGTTGTAGTGAAATGTCTTTGAGACACTCTGAAATAAGAAGCCCAGTGTTACTACTAGAATAAGTTTTTTTCCCAATTTTTTTCATTTGAATTGGAAACAGGATTGTTTTACATGACAATCCCAGTTCCCTTCTCCCACCTGTCCTCCCCTACCCCCCAGCTAAAACCTTATCTGTCACATATCTTTTCTGCTCCCCCAGGATGGTGAGGCCTTCTATAGGGTGCCATTATAGAGTCTTTCCTATCTTTTGGGATAGGGCCTAGGGCCACCCCTGTGTATCTTGGCTCAGGGAGTATTCCTCTATATGGAATGGGCTCCCAAAGTCCACACCTATGCTAGGGATAAGTACTGGGCTTCTACAGGAGGACCCATAAATTTCTGAGGTTTCCTCACAGAAACCCATGTTCCTGGGGTCTGGATCAGTCCCATGCTGGTATTCCAGCTATCAGACTGGGGAGCAAGAGTTCCTGGATGTTCAGGTCAGCTGTTTCTGTGGGTTTCTAAGTTTATATGTAAAAATATTAATGTGCCTTATTTATATGTGCATTGAACATATGCTAATAAAGTTTGTACTGCACTGTTCTACTTAGTTGAGTTACTGTTGAAATTTTTACATTTTACTTTAATAGCTTGAAATCTGTTTCAGTAACCAATTCCTCTTATAGAAACTTTAAGAAAACAGTGTCATGAGATGACATTAACTTTATGAATACTGTGGAATTGCTACTTCTCTATGATTGTTGCTAAACAGTACCATTTTTCTACTGTAGAATCTTCCATCACTTACATTGAAAATCCAGATTTTATAACATCCATTACATAACTATTCATGTTTAGATAGCATCTATATAGCCTGTTCTAGCCTCAGACTTGCTTTCTGCCTTACCCACCGAAATAGTATTATAGTGGAAGGGCACAATACCTGAATATGGCTTCATTTTCTTATATCTGTTATTAATATATTATGACTTCATTAACATATTATGACCTCCCATACAACCACGTGCATTTGAATTACTTTTTAAAAAATAATTTATCTAATTTCTTTTTATGTGCAGCGGTATGAAGTTGTCAGATCTCTGGGAACTGGAGTTACAGACAGTTATGAGGTGCCATATAGGTGCTGGAAATTGAGCCAGGGTCCTTTGGAAGATTACCCAGTTCTCTTAACCACTGAGCTATCTTTCCAGCCCTGACATTGAGTTCTAAATGGAGTCTATCACTTAAAATTAAGATACTAAAATTGCAATATGTAAAGGATGGCAAGGTTTGTATAAAATAGCTATTTTTAGGACCCAGTTTTGGTTTTGAAAACATCACCCACGAATTCCAGTCTAGCCGGAAACTCTCTGTGTAGCAAACTCTAACCTCTAACACATGAAACTCTTGCCTCTATAATGCTAATTCTTAGGGATTAGTACATTTGTATTGATTTAAGTTAGGCTGTGGGAGTTTTATAGCAGTAATGGGAATCTAAAGTTATTGTTGTTCTGGACTCATGTGTGTGTTTATACTGTTTATAGTGTACTATGCTATCGTGTATTTTCTACCAGAAGAAATGTAGTGTTTACAATGCTACTTTTTCATGACTGAACACACAAAACACACCTCTCACTTCAAAGTGGATAAGGGATTGTTTACTCTGGAGAAAATGTGAACGACCATAGCACAGGGACAAACATTCAGGTTTCCACAAATCCCATGTTCCAACATGCCAGCAGTTTAATGGTTACTTTATAGTATTTTAGAGTAAAAAGAATCATAAATCAACATGCTTAAAAATTATTTGGAGAAATATCACATATGTAGGTTACAGCAAATTAAGGAAGCCTCTATAATTGGCCTCAAATGCTATCTGAAGGCAATCTTAGGTCTGGGTTGATGGGAAGTGGGGGAGGGGGGGCGTTACCTTAATAGTTTCCAAATATCTGAGTTGATGGTCACAAGGATGTTAGTTCAGAGGAAGGAGTGGAATAGCTTTAGGGCAGTAAAAGGTAGCCCAAGATAAACTGTAGCTAGGCTTTTGACTTGCCCCAGTACAATTATGCTGCTATCATTGAATACCCAACCAGCTTTGCAGAAAGTTAAATGTATTTTGTTTGGTTTTGAAACTTTTGTTCACAGCATACTTGAAGATAATAATCATATAACCTATTGTTTATCAGGGGTTCCTTTATCTAATCTTAAACTTTGAAAGTGGTTTAGGTGAATATAGCTGTTTTTGGTTACATACACTTTCAGTATTTTGAATGTGTCTCCCAGGATTTTTGGATTTTCTTATTTCTTATCAGAAATGAATTCAGACTCTAATGGTGTGATCCTTGTTGTTCTTGTTGTTATGATGTTTATTTTTCTGGTTTTCTTTCTGCATTTGACTTTCTATGTCAGAGCTTGAGAGCTTGATTCTCTTTTCTTCTTCCCTTCTTGAAGTTGACTAAACTTCTTGGGTGCACAAATAATATGTTTTCTTATGAAATTGTTCAAGTTATCATATATTTTAAATAATTCTGTTTATTTTATTTTCTTCTACATTATCAATTTGTTTATCTCTACTAATTGATGAGTTCATAATTTTCTGTATCAATGCTATTTATTTTTATTTGTCCTCACTGTTCTCCAAATTAATCACCTCCACTGAACTGTTTTCACAGCACCAATTCTTCACTCATACAGGTCCTCAAGAAAACTTTTCCCTTTGAGGTGGATGTTCTTTTTAACATCAGAATTTCAGTTAGTTTCATGCTTTAATTTCCATTTTGGTATTGATATTTGATACTAATTAGAACATATCCATACCTTCCTTTATGCTTTTGCTTATCTAAATATGTATGTGAAATATCATTTTGAAATTTTTAATAATTAAATTTGTTGCAGAAGATTTCACAATGTATGCCCATTTAAACTCTGCTCAGTTCACACACCACACCGCCATCAACACATCTTCCTCCCTACAAATCTCTTGCCAATGGTCATAACTACAGGTTTTTTTTTTTTTTTTTTTTTTTTTTTTTTTTTGTGAATCATTGGCTTTAGCAAGGACTGTCTGTATCTATGTATCGACATAGATTATAGTTCTGTTCCATCTCACTGCTATGCATAGAAAGTTTACTAGTATTTAATGAAATCCCCTATTATTGTTGATGACACTTGGTTTTTCTCAGCCATGTCCCTGGGTGATGTTTTAGCAATTACTCTATTTCTAATGGAGGCAATTTTAAAATCATGTTCATTTTCCAAAGGAAACCACTGGGATTTTTCAAGCAGCACTAGATTTGATGTGCACTTGTAAAGATGTTTTCAGAGATGTCATCGTGCCTGGGGCAATGCTCTGAGGGAATTAAGAAGATCACAGCCGAGCTCTGAATAGCCAAAATGAATGATCATGCACTATCAGAGATTTTTGATAATGGTACTACTTCTATCATAGAGCTTAACATTAAAATCTGAGCATTTTTCTTGGAGTTTATTCTAGGTGTAGTAGCTTGAATTAAAGAAGAACTGCAGATATTTTTCTTGTATTGAAACCTTTTAATAATATTGCCTCTCTGAAAGATTATAATTCTTCCTTTTTTGGAATCAATTTGGGGGTGTCCCTACAAAAATGTAAGGTGATAAAGTGTGTGTGTGTGTGTGTGTGTGTGTATTTATGAGTACATGTGGGGAAAGAGAGAGAGTGTGTGTATGTGAGCAAGAGTGAGAGACAGACAATGAGAGAGAGGGAGAGTGTGAGAGAGAAGGGAGAGATATACGGGAAGCAAATTATCAAGTACTAAGAAAAAAACACTACAAAGTTTAAGCATTTCTAGGTGAAGTATGTTATCATCATTAAAAAAAATCCATGCAATGGAAGAAGATGTATATTCCATTGTGTATTCTCAGTATTCAAACATGTTGCTAAACTTTGTATTCTTACTGAATCATTTTTCTCCATGATCTAGAAAGCATTAACATTACTCACATATGTACAGGTACTATTGTTTATGACACACATTACATTATGTATTTTAAAGGGTTATTATTAGATGCAAAACCTTAAAGTTATGCTTTGTTGGTTAATATAGCTTTGACTGTCATAAAGGAATTACTCAGGATTTTTTTAAATATATTTTCTGTCACTTTTGGGTTTTAATTAAGAAAGGACTAACAAAATTAGTAAGGAAAACTCTGCTGGACCTCTTTGTGTAGTATTGTAATTCTATCCACTTGGAAATCTGGGACAGGACTGCAAGTTCAAGATCAACATTTGCTACAAGGTATGTTTACAGTCAGCCCAAGTAATTAAAGAATATCCTTTTGGGAAAATAAAAAATAAATAAAAGGAAAAAGATATGTGGGTTCATAAGCCAATGATATAGCACCTTATTTAAAAGCAGAAAGCCCTGGGTCAAATCTCTACTATTTCCAGAAGCAAGACAAAATAAATGTAATTATTGTAGCAATAATAACAACAAAGAGTAGTTGCCTGCAATAATAATAATATATCAAACGATTATAGAAATAAATAACTCAGAAGAACCCACAAAAGGCCTAAGATACAACTATTCTGTAATAAAAGAAGAAATATTCCATTATAACTCAAATTATAAAATTAATACTCACAAGTTTATAGTAATGTAATGATTAAATACATTAAATAAATATATAAGATAGGGAAGAAACCTGAAAACTTGTTATTTTTTTGCTTTGGTGTTTTAGGTTATTTATTTATTTTGGTAATTCAGGGAGAAGTATAACTCCTCATCTTTTCTTATATTTTGGGTACCACTGTTTTGAGGAGGAATCACTTCTGATTCTCCTCAATTTCTTTTTCCCATCTTATTTTAATTTTGCTGATGAGAATTGTTATAGCGGACATGCATTTCTAATTGTTTTAATTCATCTACTTCTGTTAATAAATGGAAGAGATGAACTTCCAGCAGCAGATGAAGCATGAGAGAGTAATGCTTTTAGCCTTAGATACCAGCAAGAAGTTCTTTTTTTTTTCCTTTTTAGATTTTTTTATTTGAATTAGAAACACGATTGTTTTACATGACAATCCCAGTTCCCTTCTCCCTCCCGTCCTCCCCTACCATCCCCCCAACTAAAACCCTACCTATCACAGATCCTTTCTTCTATTCTTCCCCTGACTCAACCTTTTTGCTCCCTCATGAAGTCTGCATCCTTCCTCTTCTCCCCTTCTCATTCTCCTAGCTCCCTCCCCCTTCTTCCCATGCTCTCAATTTGCTCAGGAGGTCTTGACCCTTTCCTCTTCTCCAGGGGACAAGTTTGTTTCCCTTAGGGTCCTCCTTGTTTACTAGCTTCTCTAGCAGTGTGGATTGTAGGCTGGTAATCCTTTACACTATGTCTAAAATCCACATATGAGTGAGTTCATACTCATATGTGAGTTCATACTCATATGTTTTTGTGATTGGGTTACCTCGCTCAGAATAGTTTCTTCTAGTTCCATCCATTTTCCTGCAAATGCCGAGATTTCATTTTTTTTTCCACTGAGTAGTAGTCCATTGTGTAAATTCACGCCATTTTCTCTCTTCATTCCTCTGCTGAGGGGTATCTGGGCTGCTTCCAATTTCTGGCTATTACAAATAGTGCTGCTATGAACATCGTTGAACAAATATCCTTGTTGTATGAATGTGCTTCTTTTGGGTATATGCCTAAGAGTGGAATTGCTGGATCTTGTGGTAGACTGATTCCCATTTTCTTGAGGAGTCGCTATACTGATTTCCAAAGTAGCTGTACAAGTTGGTAATCCCGCCAGCAGTGGAGAAGTGTTCCCCTTTCTCCACATCCTCTCCAGCATAAACTGTCATTGGTATTTTTGATTTTGGCCATTCTGACAGGAGTAAGATAGTATCTCAGAGTTGTCTTGATTTGCATTTCCCTAATGGCTAAGGATGTTGAGCACGTTCTTATGTGTCTTTCAGCCATTTTATATTCCTCTATTGAGAATTGTCTATTTAGTTCTGTACCCCACTTTTTTTATTAGATTTTGTATTTATTTAGTTAGTTATAGAAAATCCCTTTCTAGCTTCTCAAAAACTTCTGTTACCTTTTCCAACCTTGTATCTTCTGCAAATGGTTACTTCTTTAAATTCATAGGTTAAAAACTTTATTATCCAATGCCTTGGATTTAGCATTTAGGCAAACAAGATGCAAATTATATATCTTGTCCAATACATATTATTTTTCCACGTGAATTATTCAACAATGCGGTGATGGCCATTTTCTCTTTCTCCCCTCTTTTGTAGCTTTTGTCTGTTCTACTTTGTATGTTTTGCATTTTCCAAGGATTGCTACATTTTTTTTTCCTGTGAGCAATGGGAACAAAGAGGATGGGAACTTTATCTAGCTGTGGAATTAGGTTTGAGGTCTTTAGGAAATAGAATTAGATGAATAATCATGGCAGAACCCCCTGGATTGAATCCTGGTGGCTTTATGAAGAACAGACCAGAAGATGCAAACACAAAGGCTTCCTGTTTCTTGGGTGATGCTCTGTGAAACCTTCACTCTGTCACAAGGTAGGCCATCACATCATTTAGGCATTTGAACCTTCTGAACTGTGAGCTGAATACACTTCTTTTCTTTGTTATTGTAGCCAGATGCAGTTTTTTTTAATGGTAGTAATATAAAATTGACTAATAAACTTCACTTCCACAATTTTATTTTATTCTATCTGTTGTATGGATTCAATGAAGATTGCTCAGAAAATCTCATATATTCCTCACATAGGGCACTAAAATGAATGCCTTGGTGTTGCATTAAGGAAAAAAACTCAAAGTACTTCCTCTTGGTATCATTTAACCCACTGTAAGTTCAGATTTGAATTCTCTATTCTGTTGTTCCTGTGTCTTTGGTTCTTCTGCCTTTCTACTGTGTGGGCCTGAATCTGTGTATCCCTGAAGACTGTTTAATAAATCTGTCCTTGTGTGTCTACCTGAGTGGCTCTCTCTCTCTCTCTCTCTCTCTCTCTCTCTCTCTTCTCTCTCTCTCTCTCTCTCTCTCTCTCTCTCTCTCTCTCTCTCTCTCTCTCTGTGTGTGTGTGTGTGTGTGTGTATGTGTGTGTGTATGTGTTTGCCCCTAGCAAAAGACTTTGCTCTATTTATTGAACATCACAGGAAGCATCACAAGGGGAGGGAATGAAAGATACTTTACAGAAAAAAAGCATTAATAGTCCTACTGTGTGCTCAGCCTGTTTGTTTAATGCGGGTTTAGGAGAACAACGAAACAACCTTATTTGCCCCAATTTCCACATAGGAAAATTTTACACCCGAATTAATGCATGTGTGTTCCAACAACCATTTGCTGATAACAGGAACAACAGATGTTGGCATCAATCTGGCAAATGAATAACCAATTACAGGGCATTGGGTAATAGAGTGTTTACCTGTTCATTCAAACAACTTTATTATTCATTTGCAGAAGATACAAGACTGGAAAAGACAACAATTTTTGAGGATCTGGAAAGAAATTTTCTATAGCTAAAATAGTAAAATCTAATGAAGATAAGTGTTGACTACAACATTCAGATATTGCTTAGTAAAGAATGGTGTTTGTAGTACAGTTTGTGTACTACACAAGGAGTCCATTAGACTTAGAGACTTAATCCCTTGTGAAACTCTGTACCTCAGTTTTTAATTGGATTGTTTGGTGTTTTGGAGACTATCTTCTTGAGTTCTTTGTATATTTTGGAGATCACCCTTCTGTCAGATACGGGGTTTGTGAATATCTTTTCCTAATCTGTGGGCTGCCATTTTGTCTTGTTGACTGTGTCCTTTGCCTTACAGAAGCTTCTCAGTTTCAGGAAGTCCCATTTATTAATTGTTGATCTCAGTGTCTGTGCTACTGGTATAATGTTCAGGAAGTGGTCTCCTGTACTAATTAATTCAAAGGTATTTCCCACTTTGTCTTCTAGTAGGGTTAGTGTGGCTGGGTTTGTGGTGAGGTCTTTCATCCATTTTGATTTAAGTTTTTGTGCATGGCGATAGGCTTGGGTCTATCTGCAGTCTTCTACATGTCCTCATCCAGTTATGCCTGCACCATTTGTTGAAGATGTTCTCTTTGTTCCAGCATATAAATTTGGATTGTTTATCAGAAATCAGGTGTTCATAGATGTGTGGGTTAATATCAGGGTTTTCAACTCTATTCCATTGGTCTACCTGTCTATTTTTGTGCCAATACCAAGCTGTTTTCAGGACTATAGCTCTGTAATACAGCTTGACATCAGGGATGGTGATGCCTCCAGAAGTTCCTCATTGTACAGGGTTGTTTCGGCTATCCTATTTCTTTTGTTTCTCCATATAAAGTTGAGAATTTTTCTTTCAAGGTCTGTGAAGAATTGTGTTGGGATTTTGATGGGGATTGCATTGAATCTGTAGATTGCTTTAGGCAAGATTGCCATTTTTAGTATGTTCATCCTACCTATCCAACAGCTTGGGAGATCTTTCCATTTTCTGGTATCTTATTTAAATTCTTTCTTTAGAGACTCAAAATTCTTACAGCACAGGTCTTTCACTTTTTTGGTTAGTGTTACCCCAGGGTATGTTATGTTGTTTGTGGTAAATGTAAAGGGTGATGTTTCTTTCATTCCTTTCTCCACCAATGTGTCATCTGTTCTATGTTTAAGGCTTCTGTCAATATCAACAGCCCCAATGGCAATGATAGAGATATCAAAAAAAGTCTAAAATGCATGCTGGACCCCAAAAGAATTAAAATAACTAAAAAAATTCTAGAGAAATCAGCAGGCTTGAGGTGTCAATTTTCCTTATTTGAACATAAACACCTATAATAAATTAGAATAGAATAGAAAGACAATGGCATCAAGTTCGCTAGTAGTCAAGTCGACTTTATTTTGTTGGTAATATTATGGAAGCTTATCCTGTTTCATCACTTTTTTGTTTGTTTGTTTGTTTGTTTTTCAAGATGGGTATCTATGTTAAAGAGCACTAACTGTCCTGGAACGCACTCTGTAGACTAGTCTAGCCTAAAACTCACAAAGACCTGCCTATATCTGCCTCCCAAGTGCTGGGTTGAAAGGAATACATTACCATGCCTTTTTATTATTTTCCTTTTGTTCTCATAATCATCATCTTCTTCTTCTTCTTCTTCTTCTTCTTCTTCTTCTTCTTCTTCTTCTTCTTCTTCTTCTTCTTCTTCTTCTTCTTCTTTTCCTATGCTTCCTCATCCTCCTCCTCCACCTCCTCCTCCACCACTTCCTCCTCCTCCCCTTTCTTTCTTTCTTTTTTCTTTTTTTTCCTTTTCTTCAGCACACCACACCCTATATAAATCATGTGTTTGGCTCTTTCTCTTTGCTGGAGAAAGCTGTGCAAATGCCAGGTAATTCAGAAAGCAGACACCTGACTCCCCTGACTGAATGACTTTGGTGAGGTGTGGGGTGTGAAGCCTGTGGGAGCAGCAGCTTTAACACACAATGTAGACTTCTTTCCATTATTGGTTAATGAATAAAATACTGTTTATCCAATGAGGAAGGCAGATAGGTGTGTCTAGGAGACACAGAAAATTCTGGGAAAGGTAGGCAGGGTGGGTCCACCACACAGAGTCACCATGCTGCCTACAGAGTAACAACATCCTGGGATGTTACTAGGTAAGCCACAGCCTCTTGGCAATACATAGATAGATAGAAATGAGTTAATAATTAAGACAGAGCTAGCAAATAAGAAGCCCTAGTCACTGGCCAACATTTTGTAATTAATATCTCCCTGTGTGTTTATTTGGGGCTAAAGTGGACAAGAAGTGACAAGAACTTTAATCAACAGTCCCTGGTTCCGCCATACTTTCTAATGGCTAATTCCTGTCAACTAGCTGGTGGCCCTGCCTCCTGACCCAAAGGTGATTTTATTAACACTTTCTTGGGTTTCATAGTAGGATCAAATATACCAAAAAGATATTGAAGTTTGTAGGTTTCATACCTAAGTGAGACTGTTGCTACCCTCTCCCTTATATTTCAGTCACAGTAACCATAAAAAAGAAAATAAAGGATAAACAAATGCCATCATGGATGTGGGAATAGAGGAAACTGTTATTCATAGTTGGTGGAGTATAAGACAAGTCAAGCTCTGAGAAGAGCAATCTGAACATTTCGCAAACATTAGAATGGATGTGACTGAGGAGCCAGCTATACCACTCCCTCTTTGGCATATCTCCAAAACGTTATTTTTCAGTAAGAAAAAGAATGCAAAAAATGATGAACAGTTAATGGCAATGGTTTCCACTGCCAAATGGCAAAAGGTTTCTTAATTTTTTCCCACAGTTCTTTGTTTTCACAGAAGGCAATGTGAATTGGAATTTTAATTTGTCACCTTCAAAAAGTGAATACAAGTACAAAGAAATAAGCACTACCTGTGTCTGTACTCATGTTTTAATATTCAAATTATTTGAGAGGTTGGGTGAATTCTGAAGCAGTTACGTGAACAAAGGTGATTTAAATTTGGTGCTTCACACAAATGCAAACTGGCATGCAGGGTATTCCACAAACTCAAATTACAGTATTCCAAAATTTGCTTAACAATTACTCTTTTTCTTGTAGTTCTGTGTTTTGATATGTAAAAGTTCTCTTACTTAGTCATTATGGAATCAAACAATGACTTTCTTCAGAAATTATAATTTTCATGACATATTTGGTCATCTTTCTAGAAAATATCCTATTTGTCTGACACCTTCTTTTATTGCAACCATTTTTCATGAACACAAAATCCATACTAAATTTTTAAAAAAATAATCACAATTATTCTTTCAGTTTCTCTAATACTATCATCTCTTATTATAATCCCTTTTCTTTTTGCCTCCTTTGCTTGGTTTTTGAGGTAACCACATGTTATTCAATAGAGAGAATATTAAATATTTATTTCAAACAATTATCTACCTAAACCGACAAATTTATGAATAAGTATATTTCCTAAGACAGCACATTTGTTAGTAAAAGAAAAATTTGAAATAGCTTTTAGAATAGTTCATCTGTCTTAGATTATGGATGCCTTTACTATGTAATAAACTGGTGAGACCTTTTGAAATCTACATGATATGCACATATGTGGGCACATAAATACAGTGACAGACAGACACACCACATGCACATACACTGCATGTGGGCATGCACAATGTGCTTGTACACACACACTCACGCACCATCTCATATTAATTTAAAATAGTTTTGTCTGTTTGTAATCAATGAAGTTCTTGGCATTCTTTTGTCAAATATCTACTTTGACAAGTTGTCCACAACTTCTTAATTTCCTTTATTCCTTACTTCATTATTCACTTTTTAAAAGTAAATGTGGAGTTAAAACAACATATTATTCACCTTGGATAGGAGAGGGTTTATTTTACTTATGCTTCCATAACACAATTCACTATCAAAGTTGTCCAGGGCAGGAACCTGGAGGCAGGAACTGATGCAGAAACCATGGAAGAGTGCTACTTACTGGCTCACTCTTGCTCTGCTTGTTTTCCTATATAAGCCGGCACTGCCAGCTCTGGTATATTCCCACCTACAATAGAATAAGGTTCTCCCAACCATCACTAATTAAGAAAAATGTCCTATAGTCTGATTTCAATGAAGTGTTTTTTTTTTTTTTTTTTTTACATTGGAGCTACTTTTTCTCAGATAACTATAGTTAATGTCAGGTTGACATAAAAAATACTTGCTCACACACTATATATATTCTTATTTGAAAAATTTTGCAATGATCTATAAAATATTTTTGTTTTGTCTTCCTTTAGTATTTTAATAGATCATTGGACCTAAGACATTTTTCCTTTGGTGCATTTCAACTTTTACGAAGTAGGTGAGATATTATATGAAGACATTGGAGCTACTTTTTCTCAGATAACTATAGTTAATGTCAGGTTGACATAAAAAATACTTGCTCACACACTATATATATTCTTATTTGAAAAATTTTGCAATGATCTATAAAATATTTTTGTTTTGTCTTCCTTTAGTATTTTAATAGATCATTGGACCTAAGACATTTTTCCTTTGGTGCATTTCAACTTTTACGAAGTAGGTGAGATATTATATAAGATATGTCAATAGAAATGAAAATAACCCTTCTGTTTGTCACTTAGGGTGAGGAATACAATGAAAATCACTATCATAGAAGCAAGCCACATTAATTCAGTCTACCTTAAGATTGCAGTTAATACATTTTACTTGATAAGTTAAGAGGACAGGATATAGATATTGGAATCATACAAAGAGAATGGATTATCACAGAAAATCAGAACTACAGAATCCAATATACTTAGAAATACTGTTTTCACCAGTTTGGGGGCTTGCTGGTGGTTAGTGTCCAATTCCTTCTCCAGTTTGAGTAGTCCATTAAATCCCCCTTACATTCCATTTTCTTTATTAATTTTTAACACTATGTGCCACTCCAAAAATTATCCTCAACAACCTGGGAACAGATACTAACAATCTGGGCAGAGTCTCCATTCCTTAGAGATGCCTACAATAGTTCTTATTAGTAAACCCAACTAATTACTTAGTCTTATCCATTCCTTACCAAAAAAA
This sequence comes from Cricetulus griseus, assembly GCF_003668045.3. Lineage (NCBI taxonomy): Eukaryota > Metazoa > Chordata > Mammalia > Rodentia > Cricetidae > Cricetulus > Cricetulus griseus. The sequence continues at coordinate 201,224,656 of NW_023276806.1, read as the reverse complement.
AAATCACACTCAAAATGCTCACCATCACTTAGGATCCTCTTCTCTTTCTGTCTCAGGAATAAGCCCTATTGATTGAAGTTTTGCTGATGTTTGTATTTGTCCTTTGTGGAATTTGTGCTCTGGTACACACAGAGAATCAGAAGATAGTCTCCAAATTTATATGTAATCATCCTAATTAATTTTATATACCTAGTGATATGTATTGCCTTTCCATACTCACAAAATAATATTCAGAAATGGTTTTAAAACTCTGTTATACATTTATAAAATTAAGCATACACATGAATTTTTAAACTTGTGATTTGTAAACCAGAAGTATACTGTTCTATGTAGTATTTATTCTTTAACAGCACACTTACAATATTAGGAAATAATTATTAATCTAAATTCTCAATGCTAAGTGACTAAAGATGATACTAGAATTTATAGAATAAGACTGCTTCTGTTTTAATGTATAGAGGATGTACTGGTGTCCTTGATGTTTGGCCCTGGTAATTAATAGAGTAAGAGAAGACTGTGTAGCTGTCCATATGATTTCCTTAGGCAATAAGAAGCTTAGTAATAATGTGTGATAAGAAAAAGAGTTATATTGATAAGTTTGTCACAAAACAAGTTTATTGACAAAAAGAAGCTACTAAAATAATTGAAATTGAATGGTTTAAAATGGACTTGTATGTTTTCTATGAAGAAAAACTTTCAGAATTTATGCTGGTCTATCCATGGAAGAGATAACTGAGTCCTATCTTTCATTTTAATATAATACTTTGCAGTAGTATCATTAGCATAAATCAATGTACCATGCCTACTATCCAGAGAAGAATGTTTTTCATATCATTTAGCCCTAATGTAAGAAAAGGAGGATTATTCTGTTTTCATTTTGGTTTTGCTCTCAATGCAAATATAGAGTTGAATCTCTGCCATTTTATCATAGCAAAAAGGCTTGATACAAAGAAACCATAAACATGACCTCAATACAAATTGTCACATCATAAAGCTGGCTGAAATTAAAACAGTTTAAATACAGTTTATAGAATTGTAAAAGTCAGTAGCATGTTTTCACCAGTTTCTTTTTCAAAAAGAATACACTTATAAACATTTTTATAAGATCTGATAAATCTGTAGGTACTCTGCTTACAGTTAAGAGTTTATAGAGTATTGAGCTCTTAAAGTCAATGAATTATGAGAACTATGACCGCCATTTTTATGGACAAGGCTCCTAAAGGACTATTTTATGCTAATTCTTATTTTATTAATCAGTTCAGGCTGGGGGAAAGGCTGTGTGTGAAAGCACTTGTCATTTAAGCATAAGCAATCAAGTTCAGATTCTTGTAACCCCAAGTAAAAGCTAGGTGTGGGATGATGCACCTATACCCCTAGTGCTAGGAGGTGGAGACAGGAGGATTCCTGGAGTTCACTAGGCTGCCAGTCTCACCATTTGATTACCTCCAACTTCAGTAAAAGACACTTTTGCAAATAAGAACATTAGAGGAATACATTAGCTATGACCTATGACCTCCACAGTTGCACATATAAGTATGTAAATCACATACACATTCATTCATATGTAACCCACATAATTCTATACAAAGTGATTTAATGAAAATCTTTGAATAAGGTATATAACAAGCAAAGCTAATTGCCCTTGAAAACTATATTCTGGAATATGCATTTCAGGAATGGTTAGACATTGTATAATATTTATTATGCATATTATCCAAAAATTATAGTAACTTTGTTGGCATAATGTGCAGTCTAAGATGTAAAGTAAAACTTGGAATTAAGGAAATCACAAGTGCTTGGACTAAGAAAGCATTTAAAATACCATGCCAGGGTCAATGTAATTTAGAAACAGAAAGCTCAGTTGAAGCCAAACAAATATCTGGAGATACTTGTTATATTGTATCTGGAAGAAATATTTAGAACAAGGGCTCTCAGAAAAACAAGTGTCAAGTCAAATGCTTAGAAGTCAATGAGGCAAGGTTAGGAAGGGCAGTGGAGGCTGGAGGAATATGAAGGATGCAAGCCATTTTTGAGAGCACTCAAGATGGGGCATATGGCTAGCTTATTCACTAGCATTTTTGTCAATTATATAACAAGTCTGAGGTTGAAAAACTATGAGAAGAAAACTAGTGAGGCATGGACATGAAAGCACACCATGAATCACTCTGGAACTTTATAGAGGTCAAATAAATATAAAGTTTATCCAAATGCATTAAAATGTTTATGAAGAGATAAATATTAGTAGAGTGAAAAGGTAAAAAATGGCAGTTGTATTGAGATTTCAATTTGAAATTGTCTTTTAAAATGTTATAAATGTTTAGCATTATATTTCAGGGACAGTAACCCACTAGTGCCATCAACTCTTCTTTTGCTGATGGAATTGATCACCCTATTCCTTATGGTAGGTATACATTTACCTAGATGTGTCAGAAATGTTTCTTACAATAGTGAAAATTAATCCAACCTCATTTGTCTTCTTTGAAGACTCTAATGCTAAAGATGTTATGTCTCCATCCAATCACTCATATACACCAAAGCACTTGTCCTGCATAAAGATAATTTTTAAATATTTTATATTTCAGATTTACTTCATCATTTAAACTGCCATTTCCAATTCTTTTATACATTTGCTGTTTTGTATAATCACCTAAGAAAACAGTTCAGCAATAAATATTGCATTGTATGTTAATAGAATCATGAAATGAGTTTCCTAAAACCAGCTTTAGCTTCTAATACTTACATACTAATTCCCCTATGCTGTACACAGAATTTTAAACCCTACTCTCTATTTTTGTTATTATTATTTGTTTGTACTATTTTACATATGTGTATAATGCATTCTAACTAGTCTCTTCTCTTTATGCTCTCCTACTTACACCCCATCCCTGCTAATACTTCCCCTGGTTCCCATTGTTTCCCTTCTCAGGTTGAAACAAGGACACTTGTGTGACCACTGAATTAGAAATATCCACTGAAGCCTATTAGGGTCACCAGTGAGTGTGCAACTGGAGTTGTCTCCTGTTCTTGAAATGATCAGAAGCAAGTGGTATCAGAGGCAGGTCTATAAAACTTGGGGAATATTACAGAAGGGGAAGAGAATGTGAGAGGGAGAAGATAAGGGCAAAATGCTGCTGTTGTAGTCCTCAGCTCACAGCTGTGTATGACTGCACTGTGTCTTCACAGATTGAGCTCACAAATAATCTGATTTTGTGTGTGCCTGAGTCTGTGTCAGAAATCAAGAAAAATGCATTTTCTGGGCATGTTAGCTTAGTTAATCCTTTATCACATTCTAGCACACAACTGGCTCCTTGAAAATTTGGCTTGTGGGCCTTATGCATATAAATCATATTTTCTTTATCCACCCCTGTGCTGATGATAATTTCTATAATTCAATTGTGGAACATGCTGCAATAAACATTGATTAGTTAGTTTTAGGATATGTCCACTTTGACTTCTTCATGTAAATCTAGCAGTGCTGCACATTTGTATTATGAAAGATATTATTTCTGCTGGTTTTTGAAGGGCTTCTATACTGATTTTTCACAATGGACTATTGCACACTTCTATTGCCAATGTAGAAGGGTTCTCTTTTGTCTGCCTCATTGTTACAGGAGTTCAGGACCCCATATCCATTTACATACCTTATCCATATGAGCAGGCAAAAAGTTTTGATTTCCTGAGGTTGTACACAAGGGTTACTTCTTGTTCAATGAAAGAGTAAAGGATTAAAATCCTGTTTATAGTACAATTTTTTTAAAAAAATCCTGATTCAGACTTTAAGAATCCCTGTGATATCAGAAGGTGCAAATATTAAGAAAGTACCATTCTTTAGAACCTGATGTATAAAACCACTTTAGTAATGAAAGTAAATAATAAGAAGAGAGTGCACCCTCCACAAAACTATAAAGCATCAGGTGAGACAACATCAATTTAATTAATATAAATTACAAAGGATAAATAATAAGGCCTCTTTTGACATATGAAAACAAAGAAAGGGCTAAAAGCTAAGGAAGAATGTTTCTTTTTCTTTTTCTTTTTTTGGTTTTTTGAGATAGGGTTTCTCTGTGGCTTTGGAGGCTGTCCTGGAACTAGCTCTTGCAGACCAGGGTGGTCTAGAACTCACAGAGATCCACCTGCTTCTGCCTCCTGAGGGCTGGGATTAAAGGCATGCACCACCAACGCCCAGCGGAAGAATGTTTCTTAAACTGCAACAACTATAATGCCACCAAAAGAATTTAAAGCCTCTGGCACACTGAGCATTACACAACTAAAAGCAAAGCATGTTGAGATTTACTCCTACCAACATTCAGTGAAACTTGTACAGCATCCCTCAGCCACAGTTGAAGAAGCATACTGTCTTCTTACATGTATAATGCTTACCTCAGTTTACTTTCCTGTATGACACACAAATATGAGATGTTAAAAAACAAAATAGCAAAAATAACTAGCTCAACTTTTAAAACAATATACTAAACTGTTATGCAATGTGAGTTCTATGTTGAAACTATCACAGTTGAATATACAAAGAACATGGAAAATACTGTCTTAGAAAAGTTGGGTATGGTACTTTAACATATAACGAATTCCAGGAAAATATGAACACAATTAGAAACCATGATATTGAAATGCCAGAGAAAAATGGCAAATTTGATGAGGAATGACTGAGACAAGCTGAATAACAGGCATAGCAGAACTGAAGAAAGAACAGGTAAGTGAATGCAGGATGATACAAAATCCCCTCATTTCAAGCCATATAAATTTACAGAACTGAACAGACCATCTAAGAGTTACAGCCACAACAATGGTCTATATAATACAGTAGAGGTCAGGTTGATAAGCATGTTTAAAGATGAGGGGAAATTTCTTCAGTTCACATATTGGATTTCATGGCAAAAACAAGTAACTTGGCTTTTCCCTGTCTTTTCCTCTGCCTCAGGCGATCAGCTTGCATACCATCTTCTTGATGGTGCCATCTTCCTTCTGAGTTCAAGTCATTCCTTGCCCTGTGACATTTCTCAGATATGTTCTGAGAAAATCGCAGTATTTTGACTGGACTATCAACTACAGTTAGCCAACATTACCCTTTAGCCTGTTTAGTTATCTAGTCAAGGATATAAGTATGCAAGATGAGTTTTGAATAAAACACAAGTAATATTCTTGGATGTATATGTGTGTTGATTGATGAGGCCAGTCTGCTGTAGACATAAATCTTTCAGTAGACACAGCAATGAGTTCAGTTTGTTTAAACTTACAACTTATACTATTGGATGGGGTAGAAGATGAATGTTTATGATCTCATTAAACCTAACAGTTAATATTTAAAGCCTGTAACCATTCTTTAACATTTGGTCAGGGATATTTAAATACTCTTTACTAAGGTTTACTGAAGGACAACTCTTGTTATCTAAACTTATTTTTTTCTATAAATCTGTGGTCTTTTTGTACATCCCATTTGGTTTTCAGTGTGAACGTTAGTATATCTTTATTTTTTCTCCTGACTCTAAGCTTTATTTTTCAGTTACTGTTTTGCTCAGTACTTTTTTATGCAAAAGGCCCTTGTCAAAGAGTGAACAGTGCCAAGGTTCACCAAATATAAATCTCCACTTTGGAAATAAAAAAAAAAATGCAATTCTCAGCTAATTTTAAAAGACAATGTTAAATAACAAAATGATTGGAATATTTTATTTTATTGGTATCCCGCTTCCTTTTATTAGATTTACCATTCTTGGTCCTTTATTGCTGATTGACCTTGGGAATAGACATGTTTATTGTTTTTTTATTTTTTATTTAAATTAGAAACAAGCTTCTTTTACACATCAATCTCAGTTCCCTCTCCCTCCCTTCCTCCCCTGCCCCCCAACCCCTTTCTGCTCCCCAAGGAGAGTGAGGCCTTCTATGGGGGGATCTTCTAAGTCTGCCATATCATTTGGAGCAGGACCTAGATACTCCCCAGTGTGTCTATGCTGAGAGAGTGTCCCTCTATGTGGAGAAGGCTCCCAAAGTTCATTTGTGTACTAGGGGTAAATACTGATCCACTACCAGTGGCCCCATAGATTGTCCAGACCTCCAAACTGACTTCCTCCTTCAGAGGGTCTGGAACAGTCCTATGCTGGTTTCCCAGCTATCTATCAGTCTGGGGGCCATGAGCAACCCCTTGTTCAGGTCAGCTGTTTCTGTGGGGATTTTCAGCCTGGTCTTGACCCTTTTGCTCATCACTCCTCCCTCTCTGCAACTGGATTCCTGAGTTCATCTCAGTGTTTAGCTTGTTGTTGTCTGCTTCTGCTTCTATCAGCTACTGGATGAAGGCTCTAGCATGACATATAAGGTAGTCATCAGTCTCATTATCGAAGAAGGGCTTTTAAGGTATCTTCTCTCGACTATTGCTTAGATTGTTAGTTGGTATCAACCTTGTAGGTCTCTGGATTTTTCCCTAGTGCCAGAATTCTCTTTAAACCTGTAATTAGCCTTGTTTATTGCACTTGCTGCTATTGAAATTACTGAATGAAATTTGACATATTTTGTAAAGGGTTGGCATCCATTACAAAGAAGCCACCAGATCAACTCTGATTGTTAATAGTATATTTCTACTCTTAACTTCCAAGTGCCTTAATTTTATTAATAATTTACCAACAACATTAATTCACAAACCATTTTTCTCTAAAGGAAAATCCAAAGCAAGTGCAATATCAATATGCATAGTAAGTGGGATAGAATTGTAAAATGTGGTCATATAAATCATTTCTTCAAATACTTTACTTCTTAATTTGAAATAGATTCTTGGGAAATGTTTTCCAGCAAGTTCCTGCCAGGTGAATCACTCCACACATTTAAAATTGACCTCAATGAAGCTCTGCTTTTGATATTTTCCTCTTCTCTTCAAAACCCAATAATAGCATGTCAATTATACCAGCAAATTTTAATATTTTACTAATATACTTATGCAATTATCAAAGGGTTCTGAAAAATTATAAAACTATTTCAGCAAATTCTGGTGGCGTGGTGCCTATAGAGGTAGTGGAAGTTTCTGCAGCCTAGGGCTGGTGATGTTCAGACATAAACCATGGTAGTTTTTGAATTCCTCCTGGAACTGGGCTGCTGCATTAAGCTTCTTTGATACCATTCCATAGTGCACTGCACCTGGAAGCAATTTGGCAAAGAAAAGAAATGTTTGCTGGCATAAGGGAGGGGTGAGGCAAAAGCCCTTCATTTCAATTCAAAGGCATAGAGGATTTCAGATGTTCTTTCTGTGACTTTAGGATTTTCATGCAGCTCTAAATAGTACCCTTGACTTACCTGCAAAGCATAGATAAGAACGCTTGCTCTTTGCCTGTCTTCAAGTTCCAATAGACCCTGGAAAGTAACAGAACTTCTAAGGGGTCATGTATTCATTGAATGTAGATGACATTATCTAATTGATTTGAATTAATCTGAAAATTAAACATGATCAACTGCATGATACAAAATTTGAATTCATAACAAGAAAAAAATAAGTTAGTTGTCTTTGTCGGGTGAATAATGAATGAATGCCTTAAAATATTAAACTCTTAATTATTCTCAATTAGTGAATAGTGTTTAAAAGATAACAAAACTAAGATTACTAAAAAGTAAATAATACTATATTCCTTCTTTTTAAAAGTAATTTGTTTGGTTATCACATGTTTGTATTTTATTTCATTTTTTCTAAGTTTTTTGAAAGGATAGGCAAGATAGGCTTATTGGTAAATACCTGTTATTTCAAACTAGAAAGACTGAGGCAGAGGTAGAAGAAAAAGTACTTGTAAGACAGCTTGAGATACATTGTGAGTTCAGCATTGATGTGTCTCAAATAGCAACAATATCAATAATATCAATACCCGAAAATAAAACAAACCACAAAACAAAGGCATATAATACTATATGTAATATAGTATTATACACTATGATATATACTATGACAATAGTATAACATATATCATAAAATTATATATGTATTCTATAGGAGCTACTCTCGTAGGCCTAACCAGTAGCAAGGTGGTTATAGTTATTTCCTTGTTGTTTGGAATAACTAGGAACCCTTTGGTCTAGTCCTGAGCTTTCTCCTACTCTTGTATATTTCAGCATTGAAATCATTGATTATGTGGAAAAGCAAATGCACTCTTGAGAAACATGGTCATGATGCATAACTGTTTCATTCAGCAGTAGACAGTATATATGTCTTTTGTCTTAGGAGACTGAAAGGGTTATGTACAATTTTTGTAACCTGGTGGTCACAATATCTCAGCACAAAGCTGTTGCACATCCAGACACATGAAAGTAGAGACACAGAATTATGTTTAGTGTATGATGCCTGATAACAGTGACATGCGGGCCATATCTGAGTTATGTATTTTCTATTACAATCTTAGTTATTGTTTTAAATTACACTACTGCATATATATATATATATATATATATATATATATATATATATATATAACCTTAAACAATATTCTTTGTGACACAGGCAGCAATTGTGTTCTTGCATTCATCACCCTTCTGGTTGTAATCAAATTCTTGGCATATACCATCTACATTTCTCTAAGTAAGTACTAGGATGTCCACACAGTGAAAAAAAAAGTTTCCTAACAACACATTTCTTATCAAGTAGTCTGTCTTTTTTTTGGACACACACACACACACACACACACTGCGTATGTATAATTAATTTTATATATTTATAATTTTATTTAACTTAAATTATTTACTGAATCTCTGGGAATTTCACATTATATACCTAATTCTGTTCAACTTTTAGTTCCTCAGTATCCTCCCTTTATCCTGCAATACACTCCCCAAAATAAAGTTAAAAAATCCAACCCAAATGAAAGCAAGCAAACAAACACAAATAGAAAAACAACAAATAAAACCAAATTCAAACAAACAAGAACCTCTTTGCTCCTCCATCTTTCACACTTCTTCCTCGTGGCAATGACATCCATAGTGTAACACAGTAAACCTTTTTGTCTGATAAGCTTTACTTGCAAATGTTCATTTTAACCATCCCTTCATGAGCAAATGACGGGCAATGAACATCCCTGATAATTTAAAATGTTTAAGAATATCACTTTACAGAAATAGATAATAGAGATTTAAAAAATGAGTTTTTAAGGACTAAAATGGGCTGCCAACATTCCTTTCTCTCTTCAGATGTAAGTTTTGTAATTCATATACCTTTAATATAACTTTTATGAATACTTTCATGATTTCATACAGGTAAACAATGCAATTTGATCATATGTACCCCATGTTTTCCACCCAATTACCAGAGGCAACTCAACAAGTTCCCCTTTGCCATTCATATCCTCACCTTTATTTATTCATAGTCTACTAAAGGTCTAATTAGTGTTGCCTGTTGGAATGTTGACTGACTTCTTTGCTTCATCTTGTGAAAGCAACCTCCATTTCATAATTGTTCCCTGAACCTTTGTTTGGTGGTGGTAATATAAATTTCTCATTTAAGGCTTAGTGTACATTAGCTGCTTATTCTCTCTACTTTGATTCATGATGAATTAATTGTTGGCACTGCAGAAAGAAGCTTCTCTGCCCAAGGTTAATGACAACATTAATCTCTGTGTTAACGACAAACATAAAGATTTAGAAGTGGTTTGACAACACAAGTATTTAGCAAGAAAATAATTGTAAAATTTCCCCAGAACCTATAGCCTCCATAGCTATGAGCTTCCAACCAGATTTACAATAGCAGGCATAAATTCTCTCCTATGGAGCAGGCCTCAAGTCCAATTCAAAGATGGTTAGTTACCTGCAACAATCATCTTGCCATTATTGCATCAATAGGCACACCTTGACTATCAGGTTGGTGTTGGGACTTGCAGGGTTAAGCAATGGGTTATAATGATTGATAATTTTCCTTCCTCAACAACTTGTATAGAAACTTCTGGAACTTTGAAAACTAGCCAAAATGGAGGGGATGTTCATGTCGGATCCAGCTTTATTTCTGCATGGCTTGGAATTAATGTGGTGTCTTCAGCTACAGCTACAGGGTCTTACCATCCATTTCTGAATGACACCCCTGAAAAAGGTCCTCCTCTGTAGTCTGTGAAATTCCAAGCCAGTCAGAAATTTTCTTAAAAAAAAAATTACAAACAAAATTCCCCAAAAAGCAAAAGATTAAATTAAAAGAATAAAAAAAATCTTAGCACTATTCTAGTTTTGACCACACATATTTCTGTATACAAATGTAACAGAGTTTGTGCATTGACTCTCTGTGTGCATATTTATAACATATTCGGCATACTTATATGCAGATGGCACTTTCTGTACTGTTACTTTTCTGAAGGAAATTTTTAACAAAGTCATTTGTGTCCACATTATTTTCAGTAAGACACTATAATCAAAGACATTAAAATTTTATGAGTATTAATTATGCTATATACTCACAATCTACTTGATATAGTCATTTTGAACTTAAAGCTATTTTCTTGTACTTTGGATGTTTTATTATAAAAGCAGGGGAAGGACATGTTAGGAAGAGAGATGTAAAAAGGATTCAGAAAGCTTGGGTATACATGCTCACTCAAAGACTGTTTACAGGTCTAAAATCTTTGTGTAAATAGAAATTGAAGGTAGACACTTGCTAATATTCACTGTATTGAGTGTATCACTTTAAAAGGTATGTAAGAAGCTTCTAACGCCTTGTTTCTTTCTTTCCTTGCAATGAAGGTGCAAAAGTTAGAAGAATAACTAAGGACATATAGCTATAAAATAACTGTTTGGAATGTATTAAGTACATTGACCTTTCCCTGTTGTTAACAGGATAGAAACATGACTTCACTAATTTATGAACAATCACATGGAAATGCACATGTATGTCAAGAAGCTATCTTTGACATGTCTGTTGAAAGTAAAGTTTAAGGAAATGATTCCTAAACATACATCTGAAGAAAATTTGGGGGAATAAAAGAATAAAATTGCTTCTTGATTTAGATGTCCATACTTTAAGTTCTTGTGGCAAACACCATAGGGACTTTCAGGAATTGAGACCTTTAGCAAACTAAACACAGAGTTATCAGTTTTCTAATACTAGAATTTTATTCTCTTCCAAGTGCATGGTTGGCTATGTGAATGACAGCTAGCCCATCTTTCTTTTGTTTTGTCCTGTTTCAAATCTGCTCTGAACCCAGGTCTAACGACAGTGAGTTTTCGGGGACTCCTTTGAAACACTAAAGGTAATTGTAGAAACCTGCACTAAGCTGAATCTAATGCTTTTGTTTCCTGTTGTGCAAAGCCATTACATAGACTTATATTACCTCAATCAATGCTAGAGTGAAATGGACCAAAGACAAAACCTCACATGATCAGCATAAAATGATCAGCATAAAATATATGTAAGTCACACCTATTTATTCTGCACACACACACACACACACACACACACTGAATGAAATAATTCATTAAAAATTCCATGTCCTGAATATTATTGTTTATATGACACCCCTTAACTCATTTTATGCACCCATATGATCTAGCAAAATTTCAACCAGTTACAATGAATCCAAATTGATTTTCTTGAAGAAAAATATTATCAGAGATTCTATGGACTATTCTCAATGAGTAGATAAGTAATCTATCATATTTTCTATTATTTTTTATTAATTATTTTATTATAGTTCAAAATGATGGATTCCTTTATGGCATTTTCATATCATTGTCCTTTGCTCATGTTTACTCTATATAGCTCCCATAAACAACATGATAAAACCAACTCACTGGCTTATTAGAGGAATAAAATTAAATGTGTTAAAGCCTGCATGCCACTGCTGATAAGTCTATAGCAACATAAACATAGTGTTTATGGTGATTATCTATTTTATTTGTTGCATCTAAGGATTTAATAGATAAGTATGATTGAGTGAATTAGAAAGAGAAAGCCTTTTATCCACATATGAAATTTATATGTGCAGAACTGAATGCCCTTAGAAAGAGTAAATTCGGGAAATTATTTTTTCTAGAAATTTCATTTCCTACTAACAAAATCTATTCTTATTCAAAGGGTCATTTACTGATGTGGTGTGCTTCTATCAAGGACTATAGAGGTAAGCATGGCATTTGGCAGGTATTATTATTTCACTTCAAGCTCCTCAAGCTTTTGGGTATGGCCTGTCGCACATGAGGACAGCACTTTTCTATTTTGTCAATGGGAAAGGGGAATAAGTTTGTTGATATCTTGTAATTTTTGGTTTGTTTTTTCTTCCATTTCTTTAAGGGATTTTCTCATGCCCTCTTTGAGGTCCTCTATTATTTTCATGAAGATGTTTTTAAGGTCATTCTCTTATGCTTCATCTGCATTTTGATGATAGGTAGGGTTTTAGTTGGGGGTGTGTTAGGGAGGATGGGAGGGAGAAGAGAACTGGGATTGTCATGTAAAACAATCTTTTGTCTAATTGAAATTAAAAAATGATTTAAAAAAAGAGTTTGTTAGTTGTCCCCTTATCTGCTTAGACTGCTGAGATGGTGAATGAAAGGAACCTTAATTAGATGTTGCTTGAATTACACAATAGTAACTTGTGGGCCTGTTTAAGCCACAATGTCATGGTGACCTATAGCCTGAACTTTAACCCTGAACCCATCCTGCGCCCAAGCTTGGAAGCTGTCTGATGTTTCAAGTTAGAGAAATCTGGAAGGATTCAATATACATGATAATTATGGCAACAGATGACTAAGGTATGCCCTTAAAATTAACCTGTTTTAATTAGAGGACAAATACTTTCTTTCCATTACCATTTATATCTCAAATGACTAAATTTTAAAGATCAAGTTACTGTGATTAATCATAATAAGTGTATTTGATAGGATGACAATAATATCCCTTGTTCTGATGTTGCATCATGAATAAGGTTTTATTGTCTTTTAAATTGTGTATTCTGTCTCATCCAGAAGGACATAAGCCTGTTCATGGTAGGATTTCTTTATTTATATTTTTGTTCAACTACATGTATAACAAATGTTTTTCTGGTTTTAATTATTTTTTTACACTTTTTATTTATTTTGGAAGCATTCTTATTTACATATCAATCCCCCGATTCCCTTGCCACCCTCCCATCCTCCCATGCTCCCCACCAACCCCCCAACCCACCCCTACCCAATCCCCAGGGATAGTGAGGCCCTCGACATGGAGGACCATCAAGTCCATCACATCATTTGGGGGAGGGTCCAGGCCCTCTTTCCCATATCTGGGCTGCAAAGTATCCCTCCATAAGGAATGGGCTCCCAAAGTCCATTTGTTCTCTGGGGATAAACACTGGCTCCACTGTTAAAGGTCCTTTAGACTGCCTTGGCATCCTAGCTGGCAACCACATTCAGACAACATAAAATATTATGTTATATGTATGGAATTATATGTACTATAAACATTTAATGTGTCAAAATAAAAATAAACTTTTTAATATTGTGAGAAAATATAGGAGAAATATGTAAATATATTCAGGTATATGGTTTAATATCGCTTTTTCTATAAATTGACTGAATTGTGTCAGAAATTGTTGAGATTTGTAAATATGAGTATCCTTATGTCTGAAATATTGATATATAATTTATGATTAGACAATGTAAAATGTATTATATATACACATAATCATATATTGTATTAAATATTCCCAAGTTAAAGGTTACTTTTTTATTTATTTTATGACTATTACTTCTGAGACCCAGTTTCATGTAGCCCAGGCTAGACTTAAACAGGCTGTGTAGCTGAAGCTGGTCCTGAACTCATCTCCTTTCTCTACCTCCTGAATGTTGTGACTATGGGAGTATACCACAATAAAAGTCTGTTTTTGATGCTCCTGTGAATATCAAATCCTGGGTAAATCCTTGAAAGTGAATTTACAAATTAGGAGATGTTGTCATTAAGTTTTAAACTACAAGTAAATTTTCAATTATTTTAGGCTTGCAAAATTAACTATTTGCTATCTAGGGGGCGCTCTTTATACCCTCTTTGTTCAAACCCTTATATACATAGTGATTGGATTTCAGATCTTAAAAAAATCTGCAATTTCATTCTAAAGGAAGCATGCTATAAATATTTAGCTTGATGTAAACAAAGCTGTTGTTATTATAAACAAAACTGAACATGGAAACAAGAACCACTGGATCTTAATGCATGGTGAGCATTATTAAGAAAGTTCTTATCTGGCTCAGTGGCTCAGGGAACAAGCAGAAAAGCAATCTTATGTACTCATGTATGTGACTTTAATAATATTTTGGCTTGAAAGGGGAAAATATTTCTTTTTCCTTTTGAGTAATGTGATCATTGGCAATTCTATACTTCAGATATCTAAGATGGAAACTTTGGTATTATGTAGTGTAATAGAAAAAGCTGAGAAAATCTATCTCATGCTTTCAAACAGACAATCCACAGATAATCACAGTTCACTGCCAGAAATATTGCTTTAACCCACATTTCCTATATAATAAGTCAGGACTGTTGAAAATGATCCTCTATAGCAGCCAGGGCTGCAGTGATTGTGGCCAGATACAAGAGGGAAAATGTCCAAAACTATTGCCAAAAATATAAAGCATGGTTTTGAGAAAAATGTTAAATGATTTCAACAAGGTGTTTACACATCAAATTTGGCTACAGTTATATATTTCTTAATCAGGAAAAGAAGATGCCAAAAATACAAATGAACTACAAAGGGAAAATAGGCACATATCTCAGAGTAAAAATGTCTGTGGGGATGAAAATTAAAAAAACCCAACATACAGTAAAAATGGCCATGTCAAGCTTAATAAATGTCATGTTTCAGGAAAAGGTAAATGTAACACAAATAGTAAAAACCCAGAGAAAGATACTGGGTTTCAACCTTCAAGCTGAAGATCAGAGAAGCAAGGCAGCCAAGCCAGTATATCTTACCTCTACTCAGCTAAAATGGCAATTCTGTCTCCATGAATCCTCCGAGGCAAAAGCTCTGACTTCCTATCTCCTCCTGCCTTATATTCCTTTCTTTGCCCAGCCATATGACTCCTGTCTCCATCTCCCTAGTGTTGGTATTAAGGCCATGTGATCTCAAGTGCTAGGATCAAAGACTTGAGTTCTGTTATTCTTCACTCTTGTGTAAGCCAGGGTGGCCTTCAACTCATCCATCTGCCTGTCTCCTGAGTCCTGGGATTAAAAGTGTGTGACACCACTGCCTGGCTCTGAGGCTTACTGGTATGACTCTTGGGATTAAATGTGTGTATCACCATTGCCTGATCTCTATGTCTTGTGGCTAGCTTTGCATTCTGAGCCTTCAGGCAAACTTTAATAAATCATGAATAATGTTACCACCTGTAAATGAATTGTGTTCAATTTGACTGTCTGCATGCCTGCCAGATGTATAAAACATGTATATTTTTCTTCTCGTTTTCCTGTATCCCTAGGATTACTATTATGTATATTTTAGAGTATTTTATTTTTATCATAACACAAGTACTTCAGTCCTCTGATTTATTTTTAGGTCCCTCTTGACATTTTAATTTTGAATTTTGGCTTGTCTTTATTCAGGTTCGCTGATGTTTATTTCCCCTGTGTGAATTATGCTGAATGGGGTTGTCATATCTGCTGGCACATTTTCATTTCCATCCTCTCTCTTGAATCTATGCATTTTGTTATATTGTCCATATCTTTTCTGAACATATTTCCATTAGGGTTTCTGGAATATGTGTCAGAATTGTTTTAAAATGAACATTCTCTTTGGCTAGATCTAGTATCTCTAGTATAGGACATTCATTTTCAAAGATAGAAAATATCTTGAAGGCATACAGAGAACAAAAGACATAATGGCACCAAACCAGGGATAGAAGACTCAGAAAGAGTAAAAGATTGTAATCTAATCCTTCATCAGAGGCTGACGTTCTTCAAACCTGGCTGACTACTTTGGCAATTCCCTCAGTCCCTAGCATTCTCAGTTCTAACAATCCAGAGAAGAAAAAACTTGTCCCATCACTAGAAGGGAAAGGGCCCCTTTTGACTGCATTAACCTTGACCAATTTGATAGTGTTTATTCTTCAGTCCACAGGCATACACCTATCTCTTTTAGAAATACTCTCATACATTCAATGAGGAATAAGTTGGTTTTGTTTGGTTGGTTCTGTTTTGCTATTTTTGCCAGTCCTGTTTGGTTCTACCCTAGGTCTCTGGCCTATCCAGTCTCCATTTCCCTACCAACCAATCAGTTTAGGGATTTGGAGCATGGGCTCACTCTGGTGGTATGGGCCTCAAGTTATACCAAGCATTGATTGTCACTCCCATGAGTTGTGCCACTAATGCCCCAGCGCATCTTGCAGGCAAGACAGTTTGTAGGTGGGGGGTTTTGTGGTTGAGTTAGTGTCCACTTTTCTCTTTCCATAGCCTTCAAAGCACCTTCTCATGCCAAAGACACCACAATGTAGAGATGAAGGCTCTGATTCGACCACTCTAGCCTCATGAGCTATGTGGACATTGTCCTCCACAATGTGCCGTACATCTATCACTTTTCAAGGAGCTACCTTTTCCCCTGAGCATCAGCCTGTACTGTTTAGGAATCCTTACAGGAGTCCCTAAACCAACAACTCAAGTGGATGCAACCAGGATCCACCACTGGAAGCTTTCCCCTTCTAAAGAAGACAGCCAGTTCAGCTTCTGTATCCTCCATTGGTAGGTCTCCTCACTTGGGTCACCTTCACAGATTCTAGGATGTTTCCACTGCACTATATTTCCATACTCCCTTAATGCTCCCTAATTTCAGCTGTCTCTCCTTGCTCGCTCTCTCTCCTACTGCCCACCTGATGTGTTCCACTTCCATTCTCATCGGCCCCCATTCCACCTGCAACATTTACACTTTTTCAAGTATTTAAGAATCCTTTAATCCAGTCCTGTTATCACCAAAAAGTAACCATCAAAGCTAGGGCAATATTATGATGATGGGATCAGGAATAGGAAGTAATGAGCTCAATATAAGATACTTAGTTATCATCCAGATAAAATAAATATAAATAAATGTTATGGCCTACTTCTCTAAACACTCACAACTATGGTTTTGCTCTATATTTAGTCATCATGTGTTACAGAAGACAAGATATTCCTCTATCAAGGGCTGAAAATAAAGCAATTAAGTCATGCATTAGCCTTTAAATTCCATTTGCACATGGTTGCAAGAGCAATCAGTGATTAAAAAAATTCAGAGAGCTTTGGAAGTGCAAATCCATAAGATGATGAAAATGCTATAAGTTTCTGAGTATTCCACTTGTTTCATGATGCCTTTGATCAAACTAGTTATGTCAGACGGGGGCTGATACTGAAGGTTTTGCCATTTTGAAATCCAACTCTATGAGTGACAACAAATAGTCTTATTACCATTTAAATTATTTTCTAACATTCTTGTTTTCTCTCTTACATTTATTTCTCTTTTAAAAGGAATTATGAATTGACAATTTCTCAGATGATTTGTAAGAATAGTTTTATGAAAATTTATTTTAAGTAAGGGATGTCTAAGAAATTAAAGTACAGTTAGTTAATGTGAATCTCTATTGTGATAATACATAGTCAAAGTGTATTTAATAGTAAACAGAGGACTTGACGTTTATTCTGAAAAAAATAAAAGAAAATTTCAAAACATGTATAACAAAAAACTAAAAATAAGCACAGGACTTAATATAAACTGAAAAGTCATACTCAGAATGAACTTATGAACTTCCTTATTTTTTGTTTTGTTTGTTTTTTCATTTGAAAAATTAGCTCATGTTGTTCAGATTGACTTTCAAATCCCTAGGAAGCCTAGAAAGACCCTGAAAATTTTGCTATCCCTACTTCCATATTCCAGAATTATGGACCTGCATCATCATCAGCTAAAATTCTCATTTCTCTCTCTCTCTCTCTCTCTCTCTCTCTCTCTCTCTCTCTCTCTCTCTCTCTCTCTCTGTGTGTGTGTGTGTGTGTGTGTGTGTGTGTGTGTGTATGTGTGTGTGCATATGTGTGCTGTTTTTAATATAATTTTTAAGAATAGCTAAAAAGTGAAGTAGTTTTACAAAAAAATTCAGTAGCTAGATAACATTTTAGAGACTGGGAAAGAGACAGAAATGCCCATTGCTCTAAGGAATAAAAGCTGGTCTTAACATTTACTTCATTCATTTTCAATGAAATGTCATCACTATTGAATATTTTAAATATCTTAATCTAAAGGATATTTGATAATTCTCTACTTTTAATCTTACCTAATTCATGTTTCTAAGGGTATTAAGTGCTTATTATGGTTAATCTTCACTTTCAAGTTTACTAGATTTCGAATTACATGGATTTTAGGATGTCCATGACGTTGTTTCCAGAAAAATATAACTGAATTTGAAAGTGACCCCAAAACTTAACACTGAAGACAGGACTGAGTCAAAAGCAGAACGTGGGCTGGTCACCAGCTTCTCTCTCTGCTTCTCGACTATGTAAGGGGTATGACCAGGTACTTCTTGACCCTGCTGCCACCAAGCCTCCTCACATTACCTCACACTGTAGCCTCAAAATGAGCACAAACAAAGCCTTTCTTTCTTAAGCTGCTTTTGTCACAGCAGTGAGAATCTTAACTGACACAGTATTTCTGTAGAAGAGTATATGAGAGTGTGTGTGAGACAAAAATTATGGGATTCTACAATTATTTACTTTTGTTTATCTTAGTTATTATTTCATTCCCCCTTTTTATTTGAATTAGAAACAAGATTGTTTCACATGCCAATCCCAGTTCCCCCTTCCTCCCCTCCTCCCCTGTCTCCCACTACCCCCCCATCCCATCCCCTTTCTGCTCCCCAGGGAGGGTGAGGCCTTCCATGGGGGGAGTCTTCAAAGTCTGTCATATCATTTGGAGCAGGGCCTAGACCCTCCCCCTTGTGTCTAGGCTGAAAGTGTATCCCTCCATGTGGAGTGGGCTCCCAAAATCCGTTCATGTACTAAGGATAAATACTGATCCACTGCCAGAGGCCCAGGCCTGCAAAGTGACATCCACATTAAGGGGATCTGGATCAGTCCTTTGCTGGTTCCCCAGCTATCAGTCTGGGGTCCATGAGCTCCCCCTTGTTCAGGTCAGCTGTTACTTTGGGTCTCTCCAACCTGATCTTGACCCTTTCTCATCACTCCTCCCTCTCTGTAACTGGATTCCAGGAGTTCAGCTCAGTGATTTAGCTGTGGGTGTCTGCTTCTGCTTCCATCAGCAACTGGATAAAGGCTCTAGGATGGCATATTATTGGAGAAGGGCACTTAAGGTAGCCTCTCCACTATTGCTTAGATTGTTAGTTGGTTTCATCCTTATAGATCTCTGGCCATTTTCCTAGTGCCAGATTTCTCTTTAAACCCATAATGGTTCCCTCTATTACGGTATCTCTTTTCTTGCTCTTCTCTATTCTTCCCCTGCTCTCTTCTGTCCTCTTCTCCCCCCCTTCTCCCCTTCTCATTCTCCTAGATCCCTCTCCCCTCCCTCCATGCTCCCAATTAGCTCAGGAGATCTTTTCCCTTTCCCCTTTTCTAGGGGACCATGTATGCCTCTCTTAGAATTCTCCTTATTTCATAGCTTCTCTGTTGGTGTATTACTAGCCTACTATTTCATTTTTCTTGAGACATCTGGGTGTAGGTCATGCTGGCCTTGGAATCCAAATTACCATGCTTCTGGGTTATCAAATACTGAGAGTAAAGGTTTGCGACTATGCCTAGATTCTAGCATATTTTAAAATCATTCTTACTCCATCTAATTTCAGTTACTTTTGAGTTTAAACTACCACCAAAATTATTTTAGTCTTAAATAAACTATTTTTAATTAAACCATACTGAGTAATTGCATAATGTAGTCACACTGATGTGTATCCAAAGAAAAATAACCATTTGAATTCCTTTATTATAGGGAAAATACAAGAATATAATTGAATATAATTAGCAATACTTATATTATTATATGGAATACCATATTAATAAAATGCTTATCTATATATTTACCCAACAATGGACTAACTAGCATTTCTCATGCAATGGGTTTGAGAATTTATAAACACATAAACCTAATTTTTATAGTTAATGGCTAGTACAAATATTTTTACCACCTTGAACTTATCAAATCCTTTGAAATTTTTAAAAAGACCTTTCAAAGAACTAAAACATTCCAGCTTTTGGTGAAAAGTACCTTCTTTGAATACTGAAGAAATGGTGAGAAATTATAGTCAGTTCCTAATTACAAGGTGAAGCAGTAAAACACTCAGAGAAAATAAACTTAATTCAACATGCCAATGACATGATGAACTGGCTGTGTATTTTATTGCAGATGACCTTTCAGCACACATTGTAATGTGGTTCTTCTGTGAGGCAGACACTGTGTTAAACCACACAGAACTACAAATAAGACAGTTCCTCCCTACATCAGCCTAACACTTTCCTGGAAATTACACTGTGGGATAAACAGTCTGGAGGAGACTCCTGTTCCCACGCCAGAAGACAATGACAAAAATTTTGATCTATTTGCTTCTCCAGGTTTATCATGTCCACCTCAGGTTTCCCTCACTGTTTGTTCCCACTTGTAGTTTGTAGTTTCTATCCTAGTTTAAATGTAAGAATTTCTGTAGGATTTAGATATCATTGGCATGATGCTTTTAGATACAGTCATTAGTAGAAAGAACATTGTGTTCAATGTTCTTTTTGTTTCCTTAAATTATGATATAAATCTATTTTAAGATCCAAATAAAATGACTAGGTCTTGAGCAATAAAACATTTTTTAAATCAGTGTATAAACTTCCACCTCCTCTTCAAATAAACAAAGTATTATAAAAGAAATTTCCCTGTGAAAACCAAGAAGGCGCGCCCTGGGGAGAAGAAGGCTCTCCCTGGTGAGAGATTTAATCACCTTTAGGTAAAATTGTTCAGTATCTGTATGTTCTTAAAGCTCATACCTTAAGTAGAATACCAAATAAAGAAGACAAAATATTAAACGAAGCATAAAATAAAAAAAAAAGATGAGGGGAGGAAAGTGACAGAAGAAGGAGACGAGAGGAGAGGGGAGGGGAGGGGAAAGAAAATGGAGGGCAAGGGGAAGAGGAGAAATCTCTTTCTACATAAGTATATCCTTGCTCTGAAGACAAATCAGTGATGGTACAAGTTTTAGGATTGTTAGTTGATTTTTGGTGAAAAGATCTTTCATTCTCCACTAATCTGTGGGCTTTACTCTCTCCTTTACAATGTTCACGGGCATAGTAGAACAGAATGGAAGTTGAGGCACTAGATAGTCATGTACAATGAGCTTCCAGGGGAGAAGGTGAAGTGTAATCACCAGAAACAAATAAATAATTATGTAACCATGTCATGAGTGGATGCATCTATCAGAGTACATTAGAGATACTTTTAATAATATAACAATTTTGAATGTATATTTATATTCATGGTAGAAATAAAATAAATGAATGATTTCAGTTTGGCATGTTGTCAGTGTCTTAAACTTAATCAGCACATCAGTATTTTTATGACAAACAACAGTTAAGATTCAGGATTCAATGGACTTTCATGGAAGTGAAGTGGTGATCTAGATCGTGAAGATTTTAATTAGAGGCTTTTCGTCATGTCATGTCGGGGGGGGGCACCTGATGAGTCAATGGAAGAGTGTGTGGAATAAATTATTCTTTGAAAGAATCAACAAGTAAGAAAACATCAACATAGAAACTATTCCATATTTCAAAATTCAGGAAGGGTTTTACACATTTTATGAGATGTTAGGAAACTGAGTCACAATGAGGTGTCTATTTTCAAAAGTGTATGTGTTAAATTGCAGATTCATTTTAACTCATTCAAAACCTAGAAGTATTTTTCTCCGTGTCCATATAGGCAATACTCTAGATGACAATGAGCCTGAGCCCTACTAGATCTTAGCAACCATTCACAGTTAGTGGTTATTTCAGAGATATTTTATATAAAGGTAAAATTTTCAAGAATAACTGTTCCATCTGGAGTTTATAAACCCCATATTTAATTTTAGCACTGTTGATATTAAAGAAAGTAAGAATGACTAAATTTTATTTCAGGTGCCATTTTTTTTTCTGGTAATGGCTTTGTGACAGACATCCCAGTGAGGATTAGGTGCTGCTGTAAACCTCTCATGTATCAGCATCAAGTGTAATACTGTGCTGTAATTATGTATTGTTTTTCCTAACCTTTTCTTTGAGATTGAGCTTGTGTTTTGTGTCTTTGAATGCCAGTATGTCCCACTGACCAGTTTAAACTTTCTTTCAAAAGTCTTGCAAGTGCGACTTCTACGGCTAATAGGGAGAAACTACAAGCAAAAATGGTTCAGAGTTCAGAATAGAAACTTGTGTGAAAGTCAACAGGCACAGAAAAAGGACAGATGTTACTCAGTGAGGGAGCAAAGTAAAGAGAAGTGTCAAGAAGGTAAGGATGTTTGGTTAATAAAATTGACAGTGTGCAGGAGGAACAGAAAGGAAGTAAGAAGGCCAAACAACTTCTACTTAACACACTTGCAGCTAAGTGTGCAGAGTAATAACAGCTCTGCTTGAGCCATTGCCTAGTGAGAAATAACAAGAGATTTGGGTGTTTATTAACTGAGTTTGGAATTACTATGTCCAATAGACAATTGTTGATTTGCATAGTCAAATACACAAGTTTATTAATGTAGATTACATAGCCCATTGTGTTGGGATGCCACGATGGAACAGGATATAAAAAATAACTATTTTGATTCCCTAGTAAGAAATTTGGGAGGACTGAATACAGTGCCTAGGTAGGTCCATGGATGACATATTTGTGAATTTTTTTTGTAGAGTCACTGAACAAGTATGACAAATATCGTTTTCAGTATATCTCAAATAATAAATGAGGCCATTTAACTAACATCCCTTAATTTTATGTGAAGAAATATAAAAAATAAAGTAAAAATTTATGAGAGTTGATTAGGATTAACTTTAATTATTATCTTAACCCAAGCTTGAATCACCTGAGAAGCAAGTCTCATTGAAGGAAAGATTGTCTACATTAGGCTTGAGTATGGCCATTTCTCTGTAGGGTTATCTTAATTAAGTTAAAAGATGGGGAGACATATTTCTGTGTTGGTTGTGATACTTCCTAGGCAGAGATGTCTTGAATTATAACAAATGAATTTGGGTCAGACACAAACAAGCAAGAAAGGAAGCACAGGTTCACTACATTGTATTCCTACTCATAACTGTGAAAGTGATCAGACAAGCTGTCTCAAGCACTTGCTAATGTTTTTCCCTGCAATGATGGACAGTAAACTGGAAGTGTAAATTGTAATAACCCTTTTATTACTAAGTGGCTGTTTTTTCAGGGCAGTGTATAACAGCAATAGAAAAGAAATTCAGACAAAGTCTTTTCTTCCAACTTTGAAAGATTACAGAAACTTATTTCTGCATCTCATAGACATTTGGTTTCATGCCACATATGCTGACAAGTTGCTGGCTTCTTTTACTTTTCTTATAAAAGGCCACATGCAGCAAATATAAGGTATTATGAAGTTTTCTTGGTTCAGATTTTATTATCTAAGTCAGTCAGATCAATATTTATAGAGAACAGAGTTACTTTGCTCTTAACTTCATATTTTCTGTCTTTTTATAGGCTTTTATTTGCAAATTACTATAAAAATATACTGACCACCTGGAGCTAGATTCCTCAACATCTGAAGAAGAATATGTTTCATTTAAATTAATTGAGCTGTGGGTTTAGTTCTTTCAAAACAACTACTTTGAAATTTAATTAAATAGAAATTAATCTTCTAACAGTGGGAAGCAACCACATAGGGGAGAGTCATAAACATGAAGTAATGCTTACAACACTGAAGACTTTCAAATTTGAATGTTGATCAACTTGACTAGGAAATGAATATACTTAATTGTGAAACACACACTGAGATACACAAAGATGCCACACAGAAACACAGACACACACACACAGACACACACACAAGACACACACACATACACACACACACACATACACACACACACACACACACACACACACACACACACACACACACACACACACACATACACACACACAAACATGCAGAGGAGTTAAGCAGGATTTAGACAGTTGAAGTAATTACAACCTGCAGGAAAATAAGGTAAATAATGTCTCTGAGATGCATCATTGAATAGTTGGATAGCCAGGAAAATTATAAAGGGTGGAGGAGATCAAACCTTAAGCCTTGGGATAATAAAATTAATATCTGGGTGAAATAAACTATAGTAAAATAAGACATTATCACAGATTTTTAGACAATGTATTATATCATTACTTTAATTCCTATTGAATGCTTTTTATTATTTGTATGTATATGTGTGAAAGTGCAAGCATGCATGTTTGTTTTAATGCATATGCACACATGTGCACAGATACATGTGCACATGTGTACACATGCATGTGAAAGCCAGAAAACTACCTCAGAATTTTTTCTTGTATTGCCATCTTCCAACTTACCGAACCAACCTCTCTTTAGCCTGGAACTCACCAAGTAAGGTAAAGTGATTGGCTAGTGAGTGTCAGATATCTACCTGCCTCCCTCTCCCCCAAAACGTGATTACCTATGCTGCCACCATGTCTTGATTGTAATGAGTTCTGGAAGGGAACAAAGGTCCTTGTGTTTGCAAAGCCTGCAGCTTAACAAGTGAGTTTCCTAGCCCTTTTCTCCTCTCTCCATTTATGTCTCTAAGAAATAAGTTGCCTGTGTCCTGTTGATATTCCCAGACAAAAGGATTTGTTCAAAACTAAATGTAGAAAGTGGCACTGAGAATAAGAATGGAGTAGCAGTTACCAGCTGATAGAATGGACCGTTTGAGCTATAAAAGAAGCAAAATCAATGGGTTCAACGGACTGAGTTGATGTAGAAAATGAGGGAAAAAATGACATGGGGAATTTACTGTTAGAGGTGGTAGGGTATGATTCTTCAGCCTGAGCATTGATTGTGTGTTAGTGCCAAACTAAAAGGAATTTAGAGATAAGGTTAGAATGAAAAATTATGTTAGTTCAGGAAATAAAAATTAATCAATTCTTGGTACCATTAGTCAAGAGAAAATATCTAGATTTTCTTTTTTAACTTAAGTCTTTTGATGATTTGAGAGTTTCACATAATGCACCCTGATTATCTTTACTTTCCAGTCCTCCCAGGTTTGCCCCCAGCCTTGTAGCCTCCCCCAACCAAAAAACATTTTTAAAACTCTAGTCTATATTGTTCATATACTACTGGACCATGGTCAAACACCTAATGCCCAGACTTTTAAAGAAAGGTGAGTCCTTGCCCACCCTTACCCCCTCCAGGTGGCATCTATTGTGGAGAGATACACTTCTGCATCCTTGTTATAGGAAGAAATTGGTGATGCTGTTCCATAATCAAAACATAAGACTGAGAAATGTCTTTGTCCTCTGTAGATGCCAACATTGATAGTTCATTTCAGTCAACAGTGAGTGAAGTTGAGGTTTCTTTATTTAATAACTGTGTAAGAATTCTCACAAATGTTTTTTGTCTGTATTCACAAAATTGTCATTTCATAACTCATGTTATTGTTGTAATGTTGATATATAGGATAAATGAGAGGATTATCAAATGTACAGGAAGTCATTTTCACATGTAACTAGACCAATAAACTTATGATTAAGTTTATAAAAACATTACTTTGAAGTTTCCCTATTGACTAGAATTTCTTATATTTAGTGTATACATAAATATATTTTGAATTACCACTGTAATATTACTAACACTCTGAGAGGAATTATGCAGAATTGCTTTTAGACACATTGTCACTGATGTCTGTTCTGCCTAGCTTGTAGCCTTCTGTATCCAGTACTCTCGTTTCTACATTCATATTTCGAGTTTTCTCTTATTATATTACTGACTCCATATTTTTGCTTAAATTTATTTATCCTCTCTTGATGTCCTTTCTGCATTCATGACCTATATCTACATTCACTCCCACATTAGTACATATATATGAAAATGAGAATCCAGTATCTGCTTATTAAACACAAAAGGCATTTCTCTCTCTGAGCCTTGGAATACTTAATATAATAGCTACAATTTTCCTGAAATTTTCATAATTTAATTTTATTGCATAAGACCAAAGTTCCATTGAGTATATGACTACATTTTCATCGTTCATTCATCATTGATGGACATCTGGGCTGATTTTATGTTTTTTAAAAATAAATAAAACAGCAATAAACATAGATATTCAGGTATTCCTACAGTACAGCATAGAATTTTTTGGGTCTAGAATCAGATAGCATAAAATTTAAAAATGTATTTAGATCCTATCTCTCTCTAGGCCACAGGATGTAGCTATTATTAAGAAAACAAAAGGCAACAAATGCCACTGGTAATGAGATAAGCTGGAGCCATCATTATGGGTACCAGTATCTAGAGACCAAAAAAAAAAAAAAAGAGTATCACATGACCCAGATTATACCATATCTGTCTTTCTCTCTCTCTTTCTTTCTTTCTTTCTTTCTTTCTTTCTTTCTTTCTTTCTTTCTTTCTTTCTCTCTGTCTGTCTTTCCTTCCTTCTCTCTCTCTCTGTGTCTCTGTCTCTCTGTCTCTCTGTGTCTCTGTGTCTCTGTGTCTCTCTGTCTCTCTCTCTCTCTCTCTCTCTCTCTCTCTCTCTCTTAAATTTTATTTTACATTCCAAAGTTCTCCCTCCCACCCCTGCACCTGCCCTTCCTCACCTCTCCCTCAGCCCACCCCCTATGTATTTCTCGCAACAGCATTTGCTTCTTATTTGTCATCTCTAATTCTGTTTCTTCCTCTCACCTTAACAATTTCAATTATTTTGATTTTATTAACTAAAACATTTTTCTATCCCAAAGGTCTCTTACTTATGTATATGATTTTACCATTTTACCTCGGAGTCCATGGAATGTTTCCTTCCCATCCTTCTTTGTGGTCTATTTTGTACTGGCTGCTCTTCCATCTTCTGCAGAAGGTGACTGGAGACTGCAGGGCCACTGCTTCCTGGGTGTGACCCTTGTTTATTGAATCATAGTTTCTCTTCCTTTTACTGTGAAGTGTTTTCAGCTGCTTGAGAATGTGTATTTATTATGCCACTTCATACCCTAAGTAATTTTTCTTCAAAATATTTTAGAACAACAGTGATCTACATTCATTGTTGCCAATAAAAGCCTCAGATTAGCTGAATTTTACCTTTCATTCTACTTAATTAGTAATGCTTAATTATTTTAATTGTTTCAGTTACTGTTTATAAATTATTTTAAATCATTTGACAATGAGTTTTTAGATTTAATTTTAAGGAAAAGAAAAGTCACATTGTTCTCTTCATTTAATCATCGGATTGTTAGAATTTCTCATTTTAAAAGCTGAAAGATAAAATCCCATTATACTGTGATTTTAATTTATAGTTAGCCAATTTTGATATATTAGACACTATTAATTTATACATTTTTGCAGTCTACTCTGCATAATATCAATTTTCCTCTTTTTCTCATTATTTAGTTATACTTTTAATATTTTACTCATTAAATTATAGAAATTACAATATCTTATACAGTGATGATCTTAATTCATGTTACAAATAGTTTATTACCATTTTTAATTTCTCTTTCCATTTATTTATACTGTCTTTTAATATAAGAAGATTTCATACTCTACAAATACATAGTAAAATTGTAATTAGCATGTGAACTCAAATTTTAGTAAATATGGCAGTAAATGATACTGAAATTAGAAAATTTGGTCTCTGTTTTGTTCATCATGAGTGACAGTGCTAGGGATGAATATATGTGATTCCTTAAAAAGAATTAATGCAATTAAGGATGTTTGTTGTATTAAAGACAATTCTATTATTGTGCTTTAGATTCCTATTTCTGTCACATGCAGGTTCTTCAGCTGTCACTCCAGAATTCCTGAGCTCCGACTAGCTCTGGTCAGCTATCTCAATTGTTTTCCCCATCATGTTCTTGACCCCCTTTGTTCATATGTTACCTCCTCCCTCTCTTAAACTGGACTCCATGAGCTCAACCCAGGCTTGACTGTGGATCACTGCATCTCCTTCCATCAGTTACTAGATGAAGGCTTTATGATGACAATCAAGGTAGTCTCCAATCTGATTATAGGGGAAGACCAATTCAGGCATCCTCTCTACTGTTGCTAGGAGTCTTAGCAGGGATCATGTTATGGATTCCTGTGAATTTCTCTAGTACCAGGTTTCTCCCTAACCCCATAATGGCTCCCTATATCAAGATACTTCTTTCATTGCTCTCCCTCTGTCTCTTTGCCAACTAGGTCTTCTTGATCCCTCATCTTCCCATTCCTTAACCCCTCCATTCTTATTCTCTCTCAGTTTACCCAGGAGATATTAACTATTTCTCCTTTTTGGGGCCCTCCATGAGGTATGTGTGTCCCTTTTAGGGCCCTCCTTGTTCTCTGGGGTTGTGGATTGCAGCCTAGTTCACCTTTGCTTTGCATCTAATACCCACTTATGAATGAGTGCATACTGTATTTCTCTTTCTGGGTCTGGGTTACCTCACTCAGGAATGTTTTGAATGTGGATGACAGATATGTGGCTTTATCTGTTACAGGATGGGAGGCGCCTGACAATGGCACTAGGAGTTATCCAGAGTTCATAAACTGGCTTTTTGGAAGCCATTCCTTATGGTAGGATATCTTGCTCAACTTTGATATGGGGGAGGGAGGACTTGGTCCTGCATCAACTTGATATGCCAGCCTTCATTAACTCCCCAAGGCAATGGAGGCCTTATCCCCTCTGAAGAGTGGATAGGGGTGTGATGGGGGAGGTGGGGAGCAGGAGAAGGTGAGGGAGGGGGAACTATGTAGCTATGTAAAATGAAATTTTTTCTCAAATAAACAAACAGAAAAAAGAAGTTGATATGGGAAACAGGGCCAAATGTCTCAGCATTTAAAACTGCTACTAGTCATGCAGATGACCCAGGTTCAGTGCCTGTACCTACTGTCTGAAAGCCCAAAACTGTAACTCTAGTTCCAATAACCCAGTGCCTTCTTTTGGCTTCTCTGGGCATTGACTTTATGTGCTCAAACACATACAAATGCACACATAATGAAAAATAAGATAAAATGCACACATAATGAAAAATAAGATAAAATATTTTTAAGGTAGCTTAATACAGAGCAGGATCGGGTGGTACAAGCTTGCATTCCTGGGACTATGGATGTAAGGACAGGAGGATTTTAAGTTAGGAAAGTCTCAACTATACACAAAGATCATGTTTCACACATAAATAAATACATAATAAACATGGGCCTTGAGATGCTATAAATAACAGGTATGCATTATTATACCATTAATACATAGAATGTTTGGAAAGTACATCAAGATTTCACTATATGTAATTCCTTTATTATTATTATTATTATTATTATTATTATTATTATTATTATTATTATCTAAATAGCTAAAATGTCCCACAAACAATGCATACAATACAAGCAACAAATTCCCATCATGGTGTAAGGAAGTGGATGCTGATTTAGAGATAGAAAATATTTTTCATAAAATACTGAAAGTTAATGCACCATAATTGAGGTGTATTTACACCAATCACTGTTATATAGGAAAGGCTTCTTTTGTGTACATAATAATTTTTGAAAACAATAAAATGTTTGACCTTTCCAGACATGTCTTCTTTGTTTACTTTAGCAATTGGTATTTCCAGAATTTATTGTCAAAGATGAACATAAATTGAGAGAAAGTATCATTTAAAAATCTCATCTATTACCCACTTTACACTGTTTTGTTTACAACTGGTGAAAACATAACTATGATTTGTAAAAAGATAAAATGAAACATACCTCATTACTGGTTTTGGTATAAAAGTAAAATATGTTTCTAAGAACGTGTATATGATTGCCTCCAGATCATTTAAGGAAATGCTTGATATGGGACCTAGATAATGTCAATTATTAAAGAAGGGGGAGCTGGAAAAAGAAAGCAAATAGTGAATATAACTTTAACCCCAATACAAATTTACACATTGTTGTCAAATTGAACTAATCTGAAACTCTTCCTATTTCCTACATTATTACAAAAGTGTGTCCAGTCTATGATTTTATCAATTTATCATGAGTGGTATTTCAGTAGTACTTGTTTTTGTTTGTGTGTGTGCATTCTTGAACCTTGTGTCAAGTCCACAATATGACTCATAAACCTTCCCTGGAAACTGTTCTACTGTATAGATCTGTGCCTTGATCCCTTCCTCACAAGGGGTCATGCACCATGAGACACAGAAAGTGGTTTGTCTGTACTAGATATTCACTCTCTCATTTGGAAGTAACACATAATCCCTTTGTTCAGAGGTTTTAGAAAATTAGCAATGACCTCTTTGGCCAAGTAAAAAGCTCTTAAGAATGGAAAAATATCATTGAGAACTACCCATTCAATATTGAAGGTGCTGCATAATTATTTGATCTAAAAATATAACAAGATAAACTCTATAGAATACGCAGTGTTTGGTCACAGGACCAAAATCTTCCTACTTGGGTCCAAATCTCCAAAACTCATTGTAATTATCCTTTAAATTTTTGTTTTATCAGTTTGTTTATATAGTATATGATATTGACTGATTTTAGTATGTTGAACCACATCTGCTGGGAGGAAGCCAACTTTATCACGGTGGATGTTTGTTTTTTTGATGTGCTGTTGGATTCAGCTTGCATTTTATTAAATATTTTTGCATATGTGTTCATGAAAGAAGTTGGTCTACAATTCCTCTTGTTTGAATCTTTGTGTTGCTTAGATATCAGGGTGACTGCAGCCTCATAAAATAAATTTGGCAATGTTTTTTCTCTTTATATTTTGTAGGTTAATTTGAGGAGTATTGCTAATAGATTTTCTTTGAGAGTCTGTTAGAGTTATGATCTAAAACTGTCAGACCCTAGACATTTTTGGGTTGGGTAACTTTTAATGACTGCTTATCTAGAAAATTGTCCTTTTCTTTTAGATTTTTCTCCTTTTTAAGTGTACATGTTTTTTGAAATATTAACTAATGATTCTTTGAATTTTCTTCGTGTCTGTTGTTACGTTCTCTTTTCTTTCTGATTTTGTTAATTTGGATATTCTTTGTCTTTTATCTAGTTTGGATACAGGTAGGTCTATCTTGTTGATTTTCTTGAAGCCCAATCTTCCTTTCATTGATTCTTGCATTGTTCTCATGTTTCTATTACATTGATTTCATCCCTCAGTTTGATTATTTCCTGCTGTCTATTCCTGTTGGCTAATCTTGCTTCTTTTTGATCTAGAGCTTTTAGGCATACTTTTAAGTTACTAGTGTGAGATGTCTCTAAATATGAACTTTCCTGTTAGCACAGCTTTCACTGTATCCCATAAGTTTTGGTATGTTTTACTGATTTTCTGTGATTTTTTTCTTTATTTTTGCTTTGACTCAGTAGTCATTTAGAAGAGAGGTGTTCGGTTTCCATGAGTTTGTAGGTATTCTGTTGCTATTGAAATCCAACATTAATCCATGGTGGTCTGATAAATTGTAGCAGGTTATTTCAATTTTCACATCTCTGTTGAGGTTTGCTTTGTGAATTAATGTGTGGTCAATTTTGGAGAAAGTTTTCAACAAAATTTTTTTTCAACAAATTCACAGAAGAAAATTTCCCTAACTTAAAGATGATGTCTATAAAGGCCCAAGTATCATACAGAATAACAAATAGACTTGACACGAAAAGAATCAGGAACATTTTTGTTGTTTTTGTTTTTTAAGACAAGGATTCACTGTGTAGCCATGGTTGTCCTGGAATACTCTCTGTACACCAGCTGGCCTAGAACTCATAGAGATCTGCCTGCATTTGCCTCCCGAATTCTGGGATTAAAACCATGTGCCACCACTGTAGACCAGGAGAAATTTTTGATAAAGCTTTTTCATGGAATTTTGCTTTTATTTGAGATATGATCTCTCTGTGTAGTTAAGGCTGACCTCACACACATAATATTCATGTTGCAGCCTCCTCAAACTCAGACAGAGATTTATATAACCATTATGGTTTATGATACTAGAAAAAAAGGCCAAAAACCCTGCAGATAATTTTGAGGTTAAGTATTTCCTACAGTATCTCACTCAAAGGTATGTTTCTTAAAAACCTTCCCCTGAGAACTTTTCTTTAAATAATAAATTATAGGAGGAATATGCTAATGAAGCAAGTATTTCTATAAATAAGAACTTGATAGGAATAATGGATCTGCTTTGCTTTGATTTTACATCTCAATTTCAAAAGAGGCTGGACCGATTTTCAGGTTTTTGACCTCCTTCCTTCAAGTCCCTTTCTGTCTTTGAAGGGCTGAGTAGCTGTGCGTGTCCTTAGGCATTCATCATTTGATGCTGACATGTCTGAGTCTGTTTGATAGATTAATGGGGCAAACTGCCAGTGCTCATTTCTTTCTTCCTGTGACTTTCGAGCAAGCATATGCTTCTTAGACATTTGCTTGAGTTCTTGGAAGAATTTTAAGAATTTTATTGATAAGGCAGTTTAACAAATGGAAGCTACTTCAAGCATACTTTTCATGTATCTAAAACTAGGAAAAATCATTGATTGATGAGTTGATTCACATTGTTACATTTGCATAAAAATTACTGCCTTGTATCTTTACAATTTCTAGGCTAGCCTAATCCTTGTTTTCAATTTGATATTCTGTGATTGGTTTGACAAGATTTTAAAAACTGAACTATTTCTAAGTGAGGAATCAATACTATATAAAAATATCAGTTGTGATTTACAAAAGAACATTAATTTTGTAATGTACAATTCAAAAAAATGGACTTTACATGTTCATTTCCATAGCTTTTGGACAAAGAGATTTTATATTATAGTGCTAATATTTTCAAAGTTATCTTCAAGTTTGGAAATTAATTGAGAAGATTAATAAATTTTTCAATTTAAAACAAATTCAGAAATGTAGCTGATGAGTAAGTGCTTTTAATAAATAGATGGCAAGATAGATTCAAACTACATATATTTATTTTCTATCACTGTACAGAAAATTAACAAAACTAGTGCAGTTTAAAATAATGTTTATGTATTATTTTACATTTTAACTTGTGAAGAATTTGGAAAAATGAGACTATGTAGTATGTTCATGGAGTGAGGAGGCTAAAATCAAGAATCATCTGTGCTTGTGATGTCTTTGTTGATCTTACTCTTCTTTTTCAATCATACCACTCATTGGTGGAAGCCAAGAAAGAGATTTATGAATGATGTGAGAGTCTGATGTGTTTCTTGATATTATCATGGTCTATGATTAAGGTAAATGTAAAGTTAAGTCAATTCATCCCAGAAAGAATAGTTAATAGCTCAGATTATGTAGGCATGAAAGACTGAGTTACCAAACTACAAAAGGAAAAAGAAAGTCAAGAGCTTGCTGAAGGCAAGGGAATGTCATGAGAAGATGAAGGTATAAAAACAGCAAGTGTTACTTTGAACAATGGTCCAAGCAAGGACTGTAATGCCATAGACTTTTCTCCACCCTGTACTTTATGTATATGTGTGTTCATACGCATAAATGTGTAAATCAGTATCTGTTTCTTTTTCTCATCTTTCCTCTTCATGTAGTACAAATGTGAATTAACTTTACCTGAGTCTTTAAATGCTGTTACTTTTGTATAATACTTAATTACATGCTGCCAACAGAGCATAAAATCGTTTCCACATTGAGAGCTCCATCATGGTATGCAGATTTATCGTTGGGTAATTCACATTATCCATAGATGAAGTATGGTCTTGAAGATATGTATGGCTATGGAATGATAAAATGATCAATGTGTGATTATTAATTGTAAATGTCAACTTGGGTGGATTAAAAGATGCTCATGTAGCTGGTAAAATGTCATCTCTGGCAATTTTATTCAGGATGTTTCTGGAAGAAATTGTTACTTGAGTTTCCTGACACATTAAAGCACGTCCATCCTCACTAGTGCTGATGTCAAAATCCAATGCATTGAGAAAGAAGAAGAAAGAGCAGCTAACTCTCCTTCTTGCACTGTGGCATTGGAGCTTTAGGCATTAGAAATTCTAGTATTCAATAGTTGTGTTAAGTGTCTCCTGGGTAGGGTGGAGAGCCCTTTGGAATTATACAATAACCTATTCATATGGTAGTTCTAATTTCTATTTTTCAAGGCTTCTCCATAATACTTTCTGTCTTCCCCAGCATCAATTAGAGGCTCTTCTTTTCCTACATCTTCTCTAGCATTTCTTCTCAGATGGTAGTCTAAGAGATGCAGTGGATTGAATGAAAAACCTGCCACAGGCTGACAATGAGTGACACTATTGGGAAGTAAGGCCTTTTTGGAATAGGTGTGTCCTTGCTGGCGGAAGTATGTCCCTAATTATGGGCTTTGGGGTCTCAGAATCTCAATCCAATTCCAATGGCTCACTCTCACTTTCTGCTTGTCGACTCAGATATGGAACTCTTGAATCCATCTCCAGTACTGTGTCTAGAAAGAAAGGACAGTGATACCTCCAGAAGTTCTTTTATTGTACAGAATTGTTTTACTTATCCCAGGTTTTTTGATATGAAGTTGAGTAGTATTCTTTCAAGGTATGTAAAGAATCATACTGGAATTTTCATGGGGATTGCATTGAATTTGTAGATTGCTTTTGGTAAAATGGCCATTTTTACTGTTAATCCTACCAATACGTGAGGTTAGAAGATCTTTCCATCTTCTGATACCTTTTTCAATTCCTTTCTTCAAAGACTTGATGTTCTGGTCACACAGGTCATTTCACTTGCTTGGTTAGAGTTATCTCATGAAATATTCTATTATTTGTAGCTATTGTGAAAGGTGTTATTTCCCTGATTTGTTTCTTTGGCCATTTATGGTTTGTATGTAGGAAGGCTACAGATTCATGTGAATTAGTCTTGTATCCAGCTATTTTTGCTTAAGGTTTTGTCAACTGAAGGGGTTCACTGGTAGAATATTTGGGGCTACTAATGTATACTCTCATTCTGTATGCAAATATGGATGCTTTTGACTTCTTCTTTTCAAATTTGGATACCATTGATATTTCTTGTTGTGTTATTGTACTAGATAGAGCTTCAAGTACTATATTGAATAGATATGGAGAGAGTAGAAAACCTTGTCTTTTTTTCCCTATTTTAATGAAATTCTTTTGAGTTTCTCTTAAATTAATTTGATATTGGCTACAATTTTGTTTTATATTTACTTTATTGTGTTTAGGTATGTCCCTGTATTCCTGATCACTCCAAAACTTTTATCATGATGGGGTGCTGGATTTTGTCAAAGGCTTTTTTAACATCTAATGAGATGATCATGTTTTTTTTTTCTTTCCAATTGTTTATATGGTGAGTTACATAGATAGATTTTCATAGGTTGACCATTCCTGCTATCTCTGGAATGAAGCCTACTTGATTATGGTGGATGATCTTTATAATGCATTCTTGGATTCATCTTGTGAATATTTTATTGAGTATTTTTGCATCAATGTTCATTGGTCTATAATTGATTTTGTGTGGCTTGGGTATCAGGATTACTGAGGTGTCATAAAAATGAATTAGGCAACATTTCTTCCATTTCTACTTTTTGAGAAAAAATAGGAGTATCAGTATTAGCTCCTTTTGAAACTCCGGTAGAATTCTGAACTAAAATCCTCTGACCCTAGGCATATTATTTGGCGGGGTGGTGTGGGGGGGGGAGGTGGGAAACTTTTAATGACTGATTCTTCTATTTCCTTAGGGGTTTCAGTCTTTTAAAATTGTTTATTTGATCTTGATTTAACTTTAATAAGTGGTATCCATCAAGAAAATTGTCCATTTTTTATAGAACAGGCTTTTGAAATATGGCCTAATGATTTTTTGGATTTCCTCCATTTCTGCTTTTCTGTCTGCCTTTTGGTACTGATTGTGTTAATTTGAATATTCCTCTCTCTCTCTCTCTTTCTCTCTCTCTCTCTCTCCCTCTGTCTCTCTCCCACCCTCCTGCCCCTCCCTTCTCTTTCCCCCTCTCTCTTTTCTCTCTGTTTTTTGGTTAGTTTGGTTAAGGCTTTATCTATCTTGTTCATTTAAAAAAAGTCTTTGTTACATTCATTCTTTGTATACCTTACTTTATTTCTATTTTGTTGATGTCAGTCCTCAGTCTGACTATTTGATGCTGTCCATTTCTCTTGAGTGTGTTTGCTTCTTTTTGTTCTAGAACATTCAGTTGTGATTTTAATTTCCTAGTATGAGATCAGTCTAACTTCTTTATGAAGAAAGATTTTGATATGAACTTCCTTTTAGCACAGCTTTCATCATGTCACATAATTTTGGACATGTTTGTGCATTTGTTTTCCTTGAATTCTAGAAGCCTTTGATTTCTTCCTTTACTTTTTCCTTTACATGGTAGTTATTTAGTAGAGAGTTATTCAGTTTCCATGAGCTTGTAGGCTTTCTGTTACTTGTGTTGTTGCTGAAATCCTGCTTTAATCTGTGGTGGTCTGATAGGATGCAGGGGCATACTTCAATTTTCTTGTATTTATTGAGACTTGATGTGTGACTGAATATGTGGTCAATATTGGAGATGGTTCCACAAAGTACTGAGAAGCAGATGCATTTTTTGTGTTTGGGTTGAACTGCTATGTAGATATCTGTTAGGTTCGCTCCATTATTTCTCTGTTAAGTTTTTGTTTGGATGACCTCTCCATTGGTGAGAGTGAATTATTGAAATCTTCAACTATTACTGTGTGGAGTTAGATGCATGAGCTAAGATTTCATTATGGTTTTGTTTCTTTTTTTTAACAAATGTGTGTGTACTTGTGTTTGAGGCATAGATGTTCAGAACTGAGATATCTTGATGGATTTTTTTTCCTTTGATGAGTATGTAGTGTCGTTCTCTATCTCTTTTGCTTATTTTTGTTTGGAAGTCTACTTTGTTAGATATTAGAAGTATATACCAGTTGGCTTCTTGGGGCCATTTGCTTGGAAAATCTTTTTCCAATCTTTTACTCTGACTAATGTCTATCTTTGATGATATTGAGGTTTCTTTTCTTTTTGTGTACAGCAGATGGCTGAATGTTTTGTTTTCTTTTGGTTTTGTATTCACTCTGTTTGTAATTGTCTTTTTATTGGTGGTTTGAGTCCATTACTATTGAGATATGTTAATAACCAATGACTGCTAAGTACTTTTATTTTATTATTTTTGTTGTTGGTGATGGTGGTGAGTGTGTGTGTGTATGTGTGTGTGTGTGTGTGTGTGTGTGTGTGTGTGTGTGTGTATGTTTGCATTATTTTTCTTTTGGTTTTGGTGGTCTGAGATAATTTATTTTGCTTTCATAAGTGTAGTTAGCCTCTTTGGGATGAAGTTTTTCTCCTAGTTTGTTCATTCTCTACAGCTAGATTTGTGAATAGATATTGTTTAAATTTGACTTTGTAATAGAACATTTTGTTTTACCTATCTATGGTGATTAAAATCTTACACTTTATAGTAGTCTGTGCTGGCATCTATCCTCTCTTAGTCTGGAAGAAAACTGCCCAGGCCTGACTGGTTTTTAGAGGCTCTATTGAGAAATGTGATTCTAATATGCCTGTCTTTATATATGTTACTTGGTCTTTATTCCCTTGCAGCTCTTAAGTTGTTGTTGTTCTTTCTGTCAGTGTTTGGATTATTATGTAGTGGGGTGACTTTCTTTTCTGGTCTAGTATTTTTCCAGCATCTTTTAGCTTTATAGCCATTTCCTTCTTAAGTTTAGGAAAAACTTCTTTTAAGATTTTGTTAAAGATATTTTCTGAGTCCTTGAGCTGGGATTCCTCTTCACTATTCTTAGATTTCATCTTCTCATAGTCTCACAGATTTCCTGGATGTTTTGTAATAGCAGTATTAGATTTAGATGTTTTTAGATTTTAGATTTAACATTCTTTGATATAGCAATTTCTTCTATTGTATCTGCTATGCCTGAAATTCTCTCTTCCATCTCTTGTATTCTGTTGGTGATCCCTTCGCCTTTGGATCCTGTTTACTTACCTAGATTTTCCTTCTTCAGAATTCCCTCCTTCCTCTGTTTTTTTTCTCTCTTCTGTTTCTATTGATGGGTCTTAAAAAGTTTTGTTCTTTTCCTTCACCTGTTTTTTTAAATTTTTTTCCTTGACTTTCTTTAAGAGATATATTTGATTCCCCAGTTGTTTTGTTGTAATTTTCTGTATTCCTTTAAGGAATTTTCCACTTTAATGTCCTCTATCAGCTTCATAACATTGGTTTTAAGGACATTTTTTGTGATTCATGTATGTTGGAATATCCAGGACTTGTTGTAGTAGAATAATTGGTCTCTGATGAGGACATATTGCCCTGGATGTTGTTGATTGTCGTCTTACTGGTCTCTAGGCATAGGTTTAGGTGTTGATTTCTGAGTTTATCTTTGTTTCATGAATGTTGCCCCTTGGTTTCTCTTTCCTTTCTGGTCTTCTGGCTTGAGTGGACTACGGTTCTGGTGACAGGGAAGTCCTCAGGTTCAACAGGTTGTCTCTCCTGGGGTTTTGGGTCTTTGTATCCTCTGGGATTCTGGGCACTAGCATGACCTCTGGGGTTTCGGTACCGGCAAAACCTCTGGCAGAGCAGGGGGTGGGGGTTGGAGTTCTGAGGACCAGCATGACACCTGGGGCTTCATATACTAGCATGGCCTCAGAGGTTCCTGGTACCAGAGTGGCCTCCAGTAGAACAGTTGACTTCTGTGGGTGTTATGGGCCAGGATATGGAAAGTAGGGGAAGCGATGCTGTGGGGTAAGTTTGGACAGGCTCTGAGAAAACCTTGGATACCTGTAGACAGGAACTTACCTGGGGTTCTGGATACTGGTGTGGCCTCTGGTAGAGCAGCAGGGTATGATGCTTTTGTTTGTTGTTTGCTTTTATTTTGTTTTCTCCACCAAATCCACAAGTGCTGTCTTGTTTTCACAGGTTTATACTGATCTGCTGGAGCCTGTATAGCCTCTCAGTGGTCCTAGAAGAAAATTGACTTTGCCTGAGCATTCCAAAGTACCTTACTTTCTGCATGTTGCTCATTTGTTGGTCTCAGTGTGCTTACCATCTACATCAAATAGAAGTTGCTTTGATCAGGATTGAGAGACCCATTAATCTATGGGTACAAAAATAATTCTTCAATAGCTACTTTAATATTTTGTCCCTTTAGACCTCTTGTAGTAGTTCAGTGCTTATCCCTAGAATAGTTCTGGACTTTGAGATCCCAAAACACATACAGGGATACTCTCTGAGCCAAGACACATGGGGTTGGGCCTAGGCCCTATCCCAAACAAAGGATATGATAGACTCTGATGACACACTGTGGAAGGCCTCACCCTCCCTGGTGAGCAGAAAGGATATGTGATAGCTAGGGTTTTAGTTGGGGGTGGCGGTAGGGGTGTAGGGGAGGGAGGGGGAACTGGATTTACATGTAAAACAATCTTGTTTCTAATTCAAATAAAAAAAGAATAAAAAATATTTTGTCCCTTTAATACAACAATAGTCATAGATTCACCCCTCTGACCTATGACTACATGTCAATATCTGGAGCTACAGTATTTGACCCCAATAATAGTACCTGGCATGGGATCAGAACTTGAATATTTTATTTAAAAAACATATATCTGCAAAATTATATATACTTCAAAGGTAATTGTTTTTATAATAGACACTGTTAGTATTTATTTTAAGGAAATAGGATTCATATGCCCATTAGGTAGCTATAATTTTTAATGCCTGGAATGATCATGATAAAACATTAGGTACATAGATTTTTTCATATTATTTATACAGTAGGCCAGCTATAACACATGGTATAGTATTGTTGATCATTTTCTATCTTCCAGTATCCTTGAAATATGTATATTATTATAAAGAATGCTATACATTTGCATAATTCTTATATGTCAATTTCCTTGTAACACTAAGAAATATTTGAAGGAAAACATATATTAATATTCTTTACTTCATTTATTATTTACGGATCATAATATACATCAAATAAGGTTTAATATAGTGTGGGATAAATAAAAGTAAGTATATTTATCTTACATATGGATTGTAGTGAAAATACTTTAATAATCATAAGTGAAATAAAATAACATGAAATTTCAAATTTAGCATATCTTAAGAAGTCACACTGTCCTGATTTTCCTGATGCAGTTTAGTCCATATCCAAAAAGTAACAATTTTACTAAATCTTAAATTATGAATATGGTTTGTTCTTGTAGATTATATATTTTGCTTTTTATAATTATAGATTTATATATTAACCACTAAATAAACAATATCTAGGATCTACTATGTTTCATAATTTGTTTGTGAGGTAAGCATTGCTGTGTGAAAAATTTTGCTGTCATGTGTAATGCTATGTAACAGGAAAATTAACATGTAGATGTCATGTTAACTTATTACAGCAAAATCTATTGAACATGTATATATTTCAAATGTGGTCAACATCAATGAATAAATTCTATGAAATCATTTTAAATTGAGTACTTATAGATACTGATATGATGGTTTTAGACACAGAAAATAAATTACTATCTTATTTTATTAGATCAGAATTGAATTACAGGGATCTAATAATGAATATCCTCACACAAATTGATTAGACATGTTATAGCCTAAATCAGTCCTTAGGACATGGATGGTTTAAAATAAAGTATGATCATGAATGTTTGTATCTCTACAAAATTTATATAGCAGTATTCATATCCTCAGTGCAATGACTCATCTGACCTGCATAAGATATTAGGTTTAAGTAGGTCATGAATTTGGGGTTAGTGTTCTGTAAGTAGTGGAAGAAACTGGGTTCACTGTTTTGTTGTTGTTGATTTTACCTGCAACTACTCTCTTTGTATTGGCTCAGTACACATCCAACACACCCAGAAGGAGCCCATCTACAAGTCAGGATATGGGTTCTCATCAGAATAAAAAAATGGTCAGGGACACCAGTCTTGGTATTTCTCATTAGAAAGACTGTGAGCAACACATGCCTATGTATCAAATGACCATGTGTGTGGTGTTATAGGATCTCTGCCTTATAAAAACAGGTGTTGAATATAGGATGAATCAAGAAGACAGTTTTAACTATGTATGTGTTGTGTATAGTTGAATATTCAGTTTTGTGAATCAGGAATATGTATTCAGATAAGCAAACTGGTTGCATGCTGGTCAAAATTGAAGTTGAGAGGGAGGTGCTGTATGTTCAGGCAACTAACAAGAATAGTGCCAAGAGCAGAAATGTCCTTCTTCAGTGTCATGGCCTCTCCTTTTGTTCCTCAGAAGTAAAGTTCCATTTCTGTGCGTGTGCCTAGAAGCTAACCTAGAAGACACTGAAGAGGGCAGCTGAGTGTCTGCCTGTCAGTGAAGATGACAAGCATAAATGGGCTGGCATCCCAATCATTCTCAAACCAATGCAAAATTCTTGTCAAGCCAGGGAACAGGAACAAGATACACTGACAGATATCAGCAACCATAAGGTAGCAACAATCCCCCACAGGCCATAGGCTGTCTATCACAGCTCTGTGAGGAAAAGCTAAGATGGGAATAGCAGGCTTGGCAGACATCAACTACATGGCACACTGAAGATAGGGACACTTCCACAAACTGTCAGCATGCCTGTGGTTTATCTCATCCATATGAGATTTCCATCTCATTTCACCCAGAAACTAATAAAATGTCTTCTCCAAATGGCTACACTTACATCAAAATCTTTTACTGTAACAATAATAAATCTAATATGTTAAAATATAAGAAATTTACTTATAATAAATCTAATATCTTAAGACCAGCAGGACTTAACTTTTCTTTTCTTTTTTTGGTTTTTCGAGACAGGGTTTCTCTGTGGCTTTGGAGGCTGTCCTGGAACTAGCTGCCGTAGATCAGGCTGGCCTCTAACTCACAGAGATCCGCCTGCCTCTGCCTCCTGAGTGCTGGGATTAAAGGCATGCGCCAACAACGCCCAGCTGGCCTTAACTTTAATGAGTACAAATTAAACTTAGTTTATCTTACATATTTTCAAAGACATATATTTCAGAGAAAATAACATTTAGATATTTAATGAAAATACGTCTGTTTTGATATATTAATTTTATCTGTGCAGTGGGTTATAGAAAATGATCCTACATAAAATTTGAGAAATGCTTTTAGCATAATGCAATGCATTCTCTTGAACTGCAACAGAGTTGAAAATCTAAGAATGAAGTTTCTCAGTAAAAATGAAATGTTTCCAACTTCCTAGGCACCAGGCTTCATAATTTTTGTGGTTGTAAACCATCCAATTTCAAAATCATTGTCTGCTTCTGCATTTGTTGTTAACTATTACACATTTTCCAAATCCTAAATTCTTTAGATCAATGTTTGTGAAATTTCATAAGAATTCTACCAACATCCACTTCAGAGATGATTTCAAACTCTCACAAGTAAATAGTTAGTTATATGCATGGTAAAAGTGATTTATATTTAGTGATTTTTTAAAAATCTGTTTTATATAGAATAGACAAGAGTTTCTTCAAATAACATTGTTCAATTCTCCCCATGCAGTATAAAATAAATACCTAAAACCAAATGAAAAAATATCACTTCATTTTCCTTTATATTTTTCTTGTTGCTTTTACCAGAGGTGTCTATCAATTCATATCCCTATATACCAATACATTATAAGGAAACAAAATATAATTCAGGTATTCTTAAACTTTGTTAGATATGTTTGTCTTTCCATGTCACCATGTTGAATAGGTAGAAGACAAGACAAATGAAGCTTTGAAAACACGAGTTTGATAAAATATCTATATGTCTACTTTTCAACTGATGATTTAACCATTGTTTAATATATTTTGGGCTCAATTAAATTCCATGTCACTTATTAAAATTTGATTTAGACTATTCATGACATCATACTTCATCCTCTACTATTTACAAGATATTTTGTTTTTTATTAATAGTAAAAGTTAATGAAAATAAATCATTGGCAACAGTATTTCATTGGTTAGTGAAAGTCTGGTAATATCATTAATAAAAATTTAATTAAAAATAGAACTTTATTTGAGAAGTTCTAAATTTCATTGTTATTTTTACTTAAAGGATGCTTTAATTTAAATATCAATATAAAATAAACTGGAAAACTTTCTAATACAGCTAGGAGTGATGATTGACACCTGTTATCACAGCACTTGGAGGATTGTTGAGCTTTCCACAAATACTTGGGCAACCCTATGAGACTTTACGTCACAAACAGTGTAAGTAAGTAGGCAACAATAAGTAAATAGCCAACTAAGTAGTATAATATAATATCCTTTCTGCTTCCCCTAGAGGATGACGCTTTCCATAGGCTGTCATCAGAGACTATCGTATCCTTTGGGATAGGGCCTAGGCCCACCCCCATGCGTCTTGGCTCAGGGAGTATCCCTCTATGTGGAATGGGCTCCCAAAGTCCACACCTATGCTAGGGATAAGTACTGAACTACTACAGGAGGGCCTCTAGATTTCCAAGGTTTCCTCACTGAAACCCATGTTCCTGGGGTCTGGATCAGACCCATGCTGGTTTCCCAGCTATCAGTCTGGGGAGCAAGAGTTCCCCGATGTTCAGGTTAGCTGTTTTTGAGGGTTTCACCAGCCTAGCCTGGATCTCTTTGTTCATCACTCATTCTTCTCTGCAACTGGATTCCAGTTCAGTTCAGTGATTAGTTGTGGGTGTCTGCTTCTACTTCCACCAGCTGCTGGATGAGGGCTGTCAGGTGTCATATAAGTCAGTCATCAATCTCATTTTCAGGGGAGGGCATTTAAAGTAGCCTCTCCTTTGTTGCTTAGATTGTTAGCTGGTGACATCTTTGCCGATCTCCAGACATTTCCCTAGTGCCTGATTTCTCTGTAAACCTAAAATGTCTACCTCTATTATGGTATCTCCATTCTTGTTTTCTTCTATTCTTCTCCTGACTCAACCTTTCTGCTCCCTCATGTCCTCCTCACCCCTCCTCTTCTCCCCTTCTCATACTCCTAGCTCCCCTAGCCCTCTTCCTGTGCTCCCCATTTGTTCAGGGATCTTGTCCCTTTCCCCTTCTCCAGAGGACCATGTATGTCTTTCTTAGGGTCCTCCTTGTTTACTTGCTTCTCATATACAGTATAAGATTCCTAAAGACTCAATTTTATGCATGACATAAGGTGGAAGACATGGCTCATATCTTAGCTTTATTCCAATTAAAAGGGCAAATTATTCTGACACCATATACTGACAAGATTTTCAGTTCTTCATTTAAATTTGTGGGGTTTTTTTGTAATTTCTGATGGGAACCTATATCAAATCTGTAGAAGTATATCTATTTCAACTCTTTTCAGTGTTTAATATATTGAAATTCTCTAATATACCTTTTCTTTTTGTATTGCTGGGATTGAACTCAAGGCATTGCATATTCTAAGCATGTACTTTCACTGAAATTTGCCCTAGTCCTCATTAATTTTTTATTGCTACACTTTCATTTTATACTTCATGTCAAATCTTGTTCTTTTTGAAGAATAGATTAGATCACTGGATT
This sequence comes from Cricetulus griseus, assembly GCF_003668045.3. Lineage (NCBI taxonomy): Eukaryota > Metazoa > Chordata > Mammalia > Rodentia > Cricetidae > Cricetulus > Cricetulus griseus. The sequence goes on along the minus strand of NW_023276806.1, from coordinate 201,180,159 downwards.
TCCATTTCTTTAGATATCATCTTGGAATTATTATGTGTATTACTTCAAGTTCATCAATTAGGTTGTGAAATTTGAACATTTTAATAATATTAACTATTTCATTAGTGGAAACTGTTGGTTCATTTTAAAAGCTAACTTTTCTGTGGAATTTTTTTTTGTTTAAAAATTTCCTGATTGACTTTAGTTTTATCTGTGGACACATTACATTAAAAATGCAATTCTTTTAAAAAGTCATAGATTTTAACACTCCCTTTTCAATACTACTTGGTTGCTACATATCATTTTCTGGTCTATCAAAAAAGTAACTATAAGTTAGGAACAAGGAGCTACTGTGTTTCTTCCTGATCTTACAGAAGAGTGCTGTTAACTTTAAACTTTTCAAGGATTTTCCAGCTGGGGAAATTTGTGTAAAGTACATTAGATTCCTATTTCTGACACATATTTCTGTTTGATTTTCAATGATCTTTTTATACTTATTAATATATACATATTGTCCTCTCTTTATTGTGGCCAATCACACATGGTTATTATCAAATGTTATGCAAATACTGCATTACCTAGATTTACCATTTTTAATAACAGTTTGAATGTATAAGCTCTAAGGAATATTGATCTGCATATTTCTTCTCCTGATGCCCCTTGTCATACATATCAGGATTATGCTAGGTTTATCACAAAGAATGATAGCTTCTAACTCTTCTCAGTGTGACAAAGAAATTTGTAGGACATGGGTGTTCATTCACCAATAAATATGTGACAGAGTTTACTGGAGAAAAGCAGAGCTTTCCTTTTAGAAATAATTTGATAGTGAAATAAATTGATTGAACACATAAAATGGTGTAGGTTTTCTACTTAATCTGTGTCATATTTGACAAGCTATGTTTTTCAGAAAAAATATGCCTGTTTTATCATACCTGTCATAGTGTTGTTGAAAGGCTCTCATAATATAGCATTTTTCTCATTTTATTCTGTGTAGGATATTGAAATGGTTCTTTTTCCTGATATCATTAAGTTATAATTATGAACTGTATTCTTTTTAGATAAGATTTTGATATTACATTACATTGTTTAAGACAATAAAATTTGGATTAGTCTTTTGCATATCTCTTTTTTACTTTTTCTTTGTGTCTTTCACACTCCATCCCATTCATTTCCACTCCCTTTGAATCTGCCCTCTGCCCTTGCAACCTCTCTCCCTCAAAAGAAAATAAAATAACGTTTAAGAAAAAAAAAGTATTCTCATCATGGAAGCTGTAGTGTGACACAGTGCGTCACACTGTAAAGACTTTTATCCATATATCTTCACTTGCAAGTGTTCATTGTAATGAGTCATTAGTCTGCTTTGAGGCTTCCAGTTTCTTCTACACTATGGATGCTGGGCATCCACTGAGATTCCTGTTGGATATCCTGTTTTTTCCCTCTTCAGATCCTGTAACTTTGGGTCTACAGGTCTAACCCTTCACATTCTCCATCAGATCATAAATGGGGTGGGCTAACTCCTAATCCTGGACTGGGCCTGGATAGTTGCAGGGTTGGCCAGCCTGCCAGCTCTCCCTTAGCCTCATCATCAGGTTGAGACCTTTAGTGTTGCCCTGGCTAGTAAACCCCTTCCAGCAATGAGCAAGGGGCAGGGCCTATTGTTCTGCTTTCTTGCCCTCAGGTTTCTTCTGCTAAACGGACATCACCCAGGTCAACTCTACTGTGTTGCCCCGGAAAGGTGCAGGAAGCAGCTATTCTCTGGAGTGCTACAAATACTGAGGTGCATGAACAGCTCTCCCACTCTCATGACTTCAGGGCCAGCTCATCCTCCTGCTATAGGCAGTGAGAGACAGGAGGAAGGGCTTCTCTACCCTGCCCACACAATATGGCAGATGAAGGGCAAGGCCAGATCTCTCATGTTCCTGTTCTAGGGGTAGTTCATTCAGACACCTTTCACTAGCATAGGCTCTGCGGAGCTACCCAGACAAGGGCCAGAGTCTACTTTCTGGAGTGCTACAACTGATAAGGGGGTGGGTGAGCTACCCAGGCACCTAGGGCCTGCTATGGGTCTTATTTTTCCCCTCAGTCCATGGTCTACTCCTGCTCAGTCTGTCATCTTGATTAGACTTAATTCCGTGTGTTTTATTTTGAAATGTGTTTATTTTAACTGATAGTAAAAATAAGCTTTGCATATAATAGAGAATGATGTGACATCATGACACATGTACACTTTGTTTAATGCCTCAATAAGTTTAAGGAAATGTGTCTATTCTTTCAAATATTTATTAATGAATGTAAAAATATGAGGAAAAATTTCTGGGAGAAGTATAAGAACATACTGAAATAATATCTTCACATCAGGAAAACATTCAGATAATGTACATATATAATAGTATAATTAAGATAATGAAAATTGAACAAAAAGGGAGACCAGAAAAGTCTACATGTGCCACTAGAATTTTCAAATATTCATCTCCGAAATCAAAAATCAAGAATTAGGAATAATTGTGTGGTACTTCTATAATTATTTCTTAAAAGTACAATTTGTGAGTCCAGATTATTAGTCTGTGAATTTATTATTCTACATTCCAAATTTTGATGTTGTAATTAGATTATAATCTCAAAAAGGAATGAGTCCAAAAGGCAGATTTGATAAGCCTTTTAAAATAATAAACTGTTTCTTTTTTGCCTATACTGTGTACACTGAATTCACATTTTTGTAACTATAGAGCAAACATTACTTTGTGTATTATTTACTGCTTTCAATAAGTTATGAATTTGGAATTGTATTCAGCCACAAAAAATGAAATTATTCTTCTCAAGAGAAGGTTATCTGCAGCAAAGTGATGGAGTAGGAGATCATTGCATGGAGCCAAATAAGCAAAACTCAAACAGAAAAATGTCATATTTTACCACATATGCAAACTCCAAGTTTTCATTTTTGTTAAAGTAGGAGGTGGGTTATTATGAAGAACTAGAGAGTTTAACAGGAAGGGAAGTGGATCTACAATAGATGGAGATAGAATGGCTCGGAGTACATTATATGCTTGTGAAAACCACCATTTTACAAAACAATGTATTCACACACATCATTTTAAGAAAAGGCATCTAGTCTTTGCCATCACAACACACATTAAAATTTAAGAAAATACAAAGATGAAAATAAAGTTATTTTAATTTATTTGTGACATGATTGAGCCTTGAAATTTTTAAATAAGCCATCACAAATCTCTAGAACCATTGAGAATTCATTTCTGTGAATTCTTACATTAGGGCATAGAAATTGTATGTGATGATACATATGTGTGCATCATCAACCATTTGAGATATATAAAATGGCCCATGAGTTATAATATGAATAAAAGTTTAAATATGATGGTTATTGTTGAAAGGGCATGTTCTTTTTTTTTAACTTTACAGATCATTTGCTTAGATGTTTTCCCATCTTGTGTGTGTTTCCTTTTATTGAAAATAGATTCTTTTCTTAAAAAATATATCCTGACTACAATTTTACCACCCTCTACTCCTTCCAGTCCCTCCCATCTCCCCCACCAGAACTTGTCCCTTTCTGTCTTCCACAAGAAAAGAACAGATTTCTCAGATATTACAACCAAATATAAAAATATAAATTATAAGAAGATAAAGCAAAAACTATCATATGGAAGTTGGACATAGCAACCCAACAGGAAGATAAGAGACCTAAGACCAGGCACAAGAGTCAGAGTCCTACTAGTTCATACAATCAGGAGTCCCATAAAGCTAATGGCTACAAACATATGCAGAGGACCCAGCAAGACCTGTGTAAGCTACATGCTTGCATATCTTGTGTATTAAGATGTGGGTGTGTGGGTGTGTGAAGGTATGTGTGTCTCTGTATCTTTTGTGCCTTTTATTTGGATCTTTTTTTTTTCTGTCTGTTTTGTCCTATCCTGATTTTTTTGTTTTTATCTTTTTTATTTTAATTTTAGATACCTATTTGATTTCTAAATAGAGAAACTAACTGTCTGGATTTGGGAAGGCAGAGAGAATGTGAGAGGAGTTGTGCAAGGGGAAACTGTAATGAGAATACTTTTTATGCATCTCAAAACATTCAGGACTTGCATATTTAGAGGTGGTTAACTTTCTAAAATACTCCAGAATTTTTCTTTATAAAATATATATAGCATAAAGTTTTACATAATGAGTTATATTGATGTCTCTTCTATGAATAATCATGATGATGTTGATGACGATGACAATGCTATCTCAGGTATAAATTGACCCACAAATGTATCCCTTGGTAATTATATACACGTTATGATAAATACCTAGTAAAACTCAATGGAAATGAAAGTGGGGAGACATTTTTAAAGTTGAAAGAGTATGAAAGATTTGAAAATTTGAGTAAAATATTCAAGTGCATCATTTGGAATCATATCCATATATCTAGAACATTTATATTTGCAAAATTAAAAACCTTATCTTGATTAAAATTAATTTGTCATTATGAACATTTCTGGAAACTAAAATGAACAAAACTTTGAACAGATTGAAGTGTGTATTGAACTTTTAACTAAGGCTTTTAATTTAGAATTTTGTGAGCATAGTCAAATCTCAATATTTCCCTATTATTCATATGTTTGCACATCTGTTTGTTATATTCTTTTAACAGCATAGATGACAAAAATATTAAACTAAACTACAGAAGCTTATTGCTTAGAATACATTTATAAATGTCATTATACCAAATGTCAGAAAAAATAAAATGGAAGACCATCTGGTTTAGTAAATTATATGCAATATACTTTCAGATTCGCTTAGGATATTATTTTTATTTTTTCCTTTTATTAAAAATAGATTATTTTCTCATAAAATATATCCGGATTATACTCTCCTCTCCTTCTGATATTTTAAAGGGGAGGCAACAATGTTCAGTGACATGAAAAATACCATTTGATATCAATAGGAAGTCTATAGTCAGTATGTATTGTATGAGAGAAGAATAAATAAATGAATAAATAAATAAACATAGAAAAATATTGGTTTGTACTCTTATAAACATTGTTCTGAAATAAGGAAATGATGACTAAATCAAAAGAAGCTAATTGTGCTTAAAAATAAAGATTATTTTTAATTCAGCTGCATTTAAAATATTTGCAAACTGTCTTCTAACTGTTTATTGATTGCTAATTATTACATATACTTATTTGTGTAATAAGGATGGTCATGATTTTGATGTTTACTAATATGCAAGATATTATTTATAGGACTCTAATACTGATGTAATACTGAAAAAGACTCACTTATTTTCAGTTGTTATCCTTGCATGTAATATGACAGTATATTACATAACCTTTTTCATTTACATAATACAAATGCATGAAATATGACCATATCATGTTAACTAGAATATTAAGAATATGATTGAGATTCTCCAAATAATAGAAATGTAATATTATAAATTTCTCTGATTATTTCTATATCTTGAAGATGTTCATTAAGGATGCTTGGTTTGCAGGCAGCATCACCCTTGCAAAACTGGTTTCTGGTATTATCATTCTCATTAATGTCTTTTATCTGAAATTATAAATTGCCTACATTACATGGATGAGACTTTTGCTCTCTCAGAAAACATGATCAAAATAGTTTTAGTCCTGCCCGTTTTTGTAAGTCTTTCCCAAAGTTGAAAATTTACTAAGACACAGAATGGATCGCATGCCATTATAGTGTACCTCCTATGCTAGACAAGGAATTGAATTAGTTATATCTCATTTGCAATCTGGTTCTATACATTATATTGACTTCAGCTGCATTACAATGCTGACAGTTATCCCACCAAAGAAAGGCTCATTCCTTAGAGTAGTGTGCCATGCTCAGTGGCAGGAGGACCACGATATAATCCTGGTACACGAGCTATTTTGTTGAAGCCCATTCCCTATGATGGGATGCCCTGCTCAATCTTAATGAATGGGAGAGGTGCATGGCCCTGTCCCAAGCTATTTTGCCAGACAATGTTGACTCCTCGTGGGAGCCCTTAGCTGTGAGGACAAGTGAACTGGGGGTGGGCTCCGGAGAAGGTGAGGAGGTTGGGGGGAGGTGGGGATGGGGAGGGGGTCGGAGGGAGAATTGTGGTTGGAATTAAAACAAAATAAAAAAAAATATGTGAAGATAAGCATGTGTAACATGAAAATTGCCACAGCAAGCATGACCCTACCAGTACAGAGGTATTGATTAGCTGGTGTTAGCAGAAGATAAAGAAGAGAGGACACACTGGCAAGTGCAGGTGGATAATATAATCTGCACACGAGCTTCCTTCTTAAAATTATGCACCACACTGCAAGGATTGCTGCTTGAGATTGTGAGTTTAACTTGTGACAATTATAAAATGGGAATTGCCTGTAAATCTCCACTAAATGTAGCAATAAAGTTGCATCAGTCTAAGGTTTTTGAAGGAACGATTGTTGTCACAAACAATAGAATTTACAGCCGCTATTGCCTTTTTAGATACATACATGTTTTTGACTTGTGACTGCCAAACTACAGAAATTAATCTTTTGAACTCTTGTTCATCTTCTTTAATAAATGCAATGAGTGGATTATGTCTTTTTGTTTTGTTATGTTTTTTTGAGACAGGGTTTCTCTGTGTAGCTTTGGAGCCTGTCCTGGCACTCACTCTGGAGACCAGGCTGGCCTCGAACTCTCAGAGATCCACCTGCCTCTGCCTCCTGAGTGCTGGGGAAAAAAGGCATGTGCCACCAATGACTCGCCACGTGGATTATGTCTTATGATTGCTAGGAATAAGTATTTTTTCCATACCATTTACTGGGGGAAAACAAAGCACTGTTAAACATTTCAGAAGTTTTTGTTGTTGTTTTCTATTGTTTGTTTGTTTGTTGTTGTCGTTTTACAGTTAATTATGTTCACTAATAAAGAAGTTATGTGTTGATTTATAGAAAAGCTTCTATAGGCCATGAAAGGTCTGTGCCTTTGGTATGTGTGCTTGGCTTTGAACATTGTTGCTGATTCTTTGAGTGGGTTGCTTTTGTTGACAATAAGATGAACAGATAGTTGCTGTAATTTGTCACCTATCAGTGGAAGATGTTGAAGAAGAATTTTGCTGAATGGCTGACTGCAAACCAGAACATCATAAAGTACATGCTTTAGAGGTTTCAGAGAATTTATGTGAAAAAAATACATAAAACTTACAGTTTAGATTTCAAAATACTGCTATTTTACATAATAATATCCTGTATAAAATAAATCATCAACAAAAATGGAAAACAAATAATAACAAAAACAGATATTAAAGTGAAAGGAGTTTGTATGAAGATAATGGGCATAGACATGATATACAGATGGGGCCAAGTCATGCGGGAATGGGTAGCATATTGTCAGTAGTGGTTAGTGGTTACTATTATACACATGTGAACTTGTATAAGAACAAATTTCATCAACAATAAAAATGAATAATGAAAAACTTAATGCTAAAAATGGAAGAAATAGTCTTCCAAGGGAAAAGCAAACTAAGAAGTCAGCTAGTATCAAATGGCTTGCCATGAAAACATACATACAAATAATGTTATATACACTGAACAGATTATATTTCAAAATATATATGTCCATATAATATACGTACACATGTTCATGTAACAAAAATTAATGAAAAATGAGTACATAGATCTGCAAGAGAGCAAGGAGAGTTATATGGGACTCTCTGGAGGGAAGAAATGAGAGAGGAAATGATGTAATTATATTACAATTTCAAAAAGTAAAAGAAATGAATGTTCTGCATGTCTCATTCTGATTTTGAGTATAATATAAAAGAACTTTCAGATATTCATTTAAATTGGCTTTTGTTCTCATATATGGCATTTCATCCTTGCAAAGGCAAAAATGGGAAAATTTAATTTTATAATGAGGTGTCCATTCAATAGTAATATATTTCTCTCATTCTTTGGGAATTTCACACTCCAGCTCCTTCATTAATTTAACTTCCAACCTACCTATGTTACATGCCCCTCTCCCAACTTCATGTCCTCATCTTTTGTTCAATAACACACTGAGGTTAATTCGTTTTGCACTACATTCACAGGTATAAGGTCACCTACTGGAAAATAGTCAACCTACAAAGGGCAACATCTCTGAGGAAAATTAACCCAATCCCACAGTAGTCATCAACCACCAATAACTCTAGCTAAGGTAGGCTTTGTTTTGGCTGTGCTATTTTTCAGTATATTATTAAGCATACAAAAATAAACACTTAGTACTTGGCTGGACACCATATTTCATTTTATCAGCACTTCATGTAAGACAAGTTAGTTATTTTATTGATCTTTTTTATTTTAAAACAATCTTTTTTCATTTTGCATATCAATTTTCATTCATTTCATCTTTACAAAATCATGTTAGGAATAGTTGAGAAAAATGTCTGATTTCACATAGACACTAAAAGATTACTGCCAGTTTTAAGAACATAGAGGGATTCCCAAAGCCTTCATCTTTTCATTACACAGAGGTATTATTCAATCGGAGTCATTATACAAGAAGATTAGTACTCGGAAAAAACAGAGAACCTGCAAGTTCTCTCCGTCTCACCAGGACGAGAAATGCCATATCAATTTACATAATAAAATGATGTGTTATTTACACTGACAGATCACTGTTCTGTGACTTTTCTCCTTCATTCTACTAGAAGAGTATAGTTGTTCTGTATCCTGCATGTTTCCTCTCACAAGTTCCCTTGTTGAGGCACCAGTAAGTGAAAGCAGTTTTCATATATGCAATCACTCAAAATGAAAATAAATAAAAAGGTGTTTGTATGGCTCTGAATCAGCTAACCAAGGCATGTGCATGTGTATAGGTTTGTCAGGAATATATCATTGAATATATATCCATATATATTTATGCACACACATTATGTGTGTGTTTATACTAGAGTTAAAATAATATCTTCTATATTTATTCAGCTGTGTACATTATGATGAAAAGTGTTGCCTAAAACTATTTGGGATTAAATGAAGAATTCTGAGTGAGAATATTTTGAACTATCAGATACACTGTGAAACTTGGTTCCTATAAAGAAAGGAAATGAATATTTAGCATTACAGAATCCCACACAAAGGAAAAGAAGTAATTACAGAGCAGTGCAAGGTTAGAAGGTGCTGGTACTTAAGATGAGTTGTGTGACAGCTAGGCCAAAAATGTTGGAAGAAAAATGCTCCTGAGCATCCAAAAACAGGTTTTCCCTTGGAGCCTAGATAAAGTGTTCAGTGCCTACCCACTGGTCATAATTTTAAATTTCTGGGCTCCTTCACTACAAAAAATAATTTTTTGTTATCACATATCACTAAGTTTGTGGTGATTTGTACCATTGATCAAGAAAGGAGCAATCGATGCTTTTAGTTTTTCTTATTTGTTATACTTACATTGTTTTCATTCTTCTGACTTGGTAAAATTAATACCTTTATATTATGATTATAATCTAATTTCTCTCCAGAGAAAAAAAATAGTATAGATAGAAAGGATAATTTTAATCTTTTACTGATATAGATGCAACCAAAACAGAACAAGAGGGAAGTTAATGAATGTGTGGAGGGGAACTGTTATAAAGCAGAAGAATTAGAGTTATCTGAATAAACCAGGTGGTGGTGGAGCACGCCTTCAATCCCAGCACTCTGAAGGCAGAGGCTGGATGACTACACACAGAGAAACTCTGTCTTGGAAAAAAAAAACAATTATCTGAGTAATGTTATTTTAAAACTTGTCACATCTTTTAAAAGTAAATATAATAATGATATATTATATTATCTAAATTCAACAATCATTTGGCAAAACTCAAAATTCTGTAATCAAAATTTTGCTCCGGTACAGTGATTAAAGGGCATGTAGTCTTAAAAGAGATTGTTAAATTTTTATGACAACACAGAGTTCATGTATGTTCTCCCATGAGTCTGCTCAGTTCTGTATGTGGAGCCAATGTATTTTAACCTTCCTTGGTGGATATGCCATCTGAAATCATCATGCCAATGACATGGTTTTGAAAACATATGGAAATCACACTGCCAACATTATTTATGTGTCCATTTCAGTTTGTCAACACACCTAGCTTTTCTGATTCAGAATCTACAATATAAATACTTACAAAGAGAAATCTTGAGTGTTTTAAAGCAAGCCTTGTTATTTCTTCATAGCCTTGTTTAATCTTCTATTGGGAATGAAACATCTTTGAAATAGGTATTTTATGAAAATGACATTTTGGCAACTGTAGATTCTCGTCTCTCTCACTTGACACATTTTGCTTCATTTAAAAGTCAGAACACATCCCAACACTCTCCAGATCTGATGTTCAATATCATTGATGAGCATCAGGCTTTTCATTTTTCACTGTTCATCATTGTCAAAAGGGACAGGCAGGCAACTTCAAAATATCAGACTGAATGGTATTGAATGGTATTCAACTTGAAATTCTAAAGAATAACTCACAAGTTTTACAAAATAAAATTTTAACTCAACTCCAGGGCATGTCAAAGGTGGATAAATATATAAAACCTATTATTTGACTTGGAGCCAGTTTCAATAGAATGCAGACAGATGCACCATCACCCTTGACTCACTGATCTAAAGGTGCTTCAGAATGCAGGAAAAGAATGAGTCTCAAGAAGTTGCATAGTTAACAAAAATAACCACGTTATATTCAGGATCCCTACAACTGGATGTTTAATTTTATAAGAGAATATATCTTCAATCCTAAAAGAGAAAGAATGTGACTGTATTGTGAGGAGAGGTTAATTGATCAGATAGAAAAACCATTTCAATCAATATACACATGTCAAAACACCACATTGTACATCTTAAACATACATGTCTACCTACAAATAGCATATCAATTAATAAAAATATTACAATAACATCAGTAAGTAGAGTGAAGTTAAAAATTGATACTTTTCTGACCATGAAAAAAATGCACGGTAAATGCCTCAGGCGCATCTTGATTCAATTTCTACCTCCAGTGTCCACCAAAACTGATGACAAAAGTCACTGTGAATCCAAACCTCTTGCATTACAATGCCTCATTACTCAACTTTGTAACTCAAATCAATAGCCCTTATATTATTTTAATATTTCTAAGTAATTCATTGTCTTACTTTTGTAAATGACATAAATACATCAATGTTCATAAACAATTTGATAATTTTGTCTTTTGTCCTGTTTTAATAATGAATTCATCACTTTTTAATTTTTTTTTTACCTACAACTTTTTTCAATCAATAAATTTTGGTCATATTTTTCCCCCAACCCAACTTCTCCCATAGACTTCCCTATCTTTACCTATTCAACTTCATGTTCCCTTTTTTTTTTTTTTTCTCTTTCTCAAAACTGCAGGGAAAATAACAACAAAATAAAAATCAAAGCAGACAGATTAAAATAAATAAATAAATAACAGACAGAATTTACCAAACATAAATAGAAAAAGCACTCACACCCCCCAACATCAACATCAAAATAACAGCAACAAAATATACAAATACATATATGCAGTCAGTAATAATAAGAGGCTATTAATTTAATGCTGGAGTGTGCAAGGTCTCATGGGAGGCTATAGAAGGAAGAAATGTTATATTTAAAATACAATTTCAAAGGTAAAACAGAAATCACCATTCAAAATGCAGAATCCAAATATATTTATTGACTTTACCAAGTATCACAGCTATCAAATACATATGTCATGTTTACATTTTTTTCAAAATACCAGAAAATTAATTATGATGTACCTAATTTGGAATATTTCATGGCCATCAAAATATGCTAAAAAGTTATTCATTGCAAACAGATCCATGTCTATCATCCTGCATAAAACTCAAGTCCAACTGAATCAAAGACCTTAGCATAAATTCAGATATACTGAAGCTGACTGAAGAGAAAATGGGACATAGCCTTGAAGAGACAACTTCCTGAGCAGGACACAAATAACACAGATACTAAATCAACACAATATATTGGACCTCATGAAACTGAAGTTTCTGTAAGGCAAAAGGCATCATCAATAGGACAAAATTATAGTCTATTATGTGTGAAAAGATCTCACCAATCCCATACCTGACAAAGAGCTACTTTTCAAAACATATAAAGAATCAAGAAAATAGAAACCAATACGACAAATAGTCCAATTAAAAAATGGGGTACAGATCTAAACAAAGAATTCACAGCAGAGGAATCTGAATGGCCAAGAAATATTTAAAGAGATGTCAAACATCCTTAGCCACGATGGAAATATAAGTAACAAAAGGCTCTGAGATACCATCCTACACCTGTCAGAATGACTAAGATGTAAAACACAATTGCCAGTTCATGCTAGAGAGAATGTGGGCCAAGGGTAAGTCTTTTCCACTCTGGTGGGAGTGAAAACATATACAGCCACTTTGGAAATCAATATAGGGCTTTCTCAGAAACTGAGAATCAATATACCACAAGACCTAGCTATTCTAATATGTATTCCCTTTACACAAAGGATGTTAAATATTACAAGCACACATGTTCATAACAGCTTTATTCATAATAGCCAGAAACTAGAAACAACTTAGATATCCTTCAATTATATGAATGGTTAAAAAAATTACATTTTTACAAAGTAGTATTACTCAGATGTTAAAAACAATCACAACATGAAATTTTCAGAGACAAATTAAGGGAGCTAGAAAATATCCTGTGTGGGATAATCCAGACCCAGAAAGACAAACCTGGTATGTACTCACTCACAAGTGGAGATTAGCTGTAAAATAAATGATAACTATACTACAATCCAGAGACCCAGAATGACTAGGTGACAAGAAGAGTCCAAGGAGAAACACCCAGATCAATCTGGGAAAATGGAATAGAAAAGATTTCAGAAAATGTGGTACACAATGAAGTACTACTCAGCAGAAAAGAACAAGGAAATAGTGAAATTTACAGGCAAATGGATGGAACTAGAAGAAACCATTCTGAGCTAGGTAATCCACTCACAAAAAGACAAACACGGTATGCACCCACTTATGTATGGATTTTACACATAGAGCAAAGGATTACCATCCTATAATCCAATCTACCAGAGAAGAGAGGCAACAAGGAGGACTCTAAAAGAGACATACATGGTGGCCCAGAGAAGGAGGAAATGACAAGATCTCCCGAGCAAATTGGGAGCATGGGGGAGGGGAGAGGGAACTAGGAGAATGAGAAGGGGAAAATAAGAGGGGTGAGGAGGACATAAGGGAGCAGGAAGGTTGTGTAGGGGAAGAATATAGGAGAGCAAAATAAGAGATACCATCAAAGAAGGAGCCAGTATAGGTATAAAGCAAAATCAGGCACTAGGGAAATGTCCAGAGATCTACAAGGATGATACCAACTAACAATCTAAGCAACAGTGGAAAGGCTACTTCAAATGCCCTCCCCTGATAAGGAGATTGATGACTAACATATATACCATCCCAGAGCCTTCATCCAGAAGCTGATGGAAGTAGAAGCAGATACCCACAGCTAAATATTGAACTGAATTGGAATCCAGTTGCAGAGAAGGAGGAGTGATGATCAACTAATGACTTGTCTAGCCTAAAACCCATGCCAGGAGAATAAGCATACCTCTGAGATTCTGCGGCACACCAGGACAAACAGGTTGGATGACCCAGAGACCTAGGAACGAGCCAAAATAACTGGAGGGGAAAATGTCAATGTAATGATGCCTAACTATATTCTGCTATGTGTAGATTGGTGCCTAGCCCACTTGTCATCAGGGAGGCTTCATCCATCAGCTGATGGAAACAGATGCTGAGACCAATGGTCAAATATTATGTGGAGTGAGGAGAATCTTGCAGATGAGGGGAGAATTGAATGTAAAAGTCAGAAGGACCAAGAACAGGAGAAGAAAACTCATAGTATCAACTAACCTGGGCTCACAGGGGCTCACAGAGATGGAACCAACAACCAGGAAGTCTACATGGGACTGACTCAGACACTATGCTTATATGTTACAGTTATATAGCTTGGTCCTCTTGTGGGACTCCTAACAGTGGGAGTCGGTGCTGTCTCTGATGACATTTTACTAGCTTTTCAGACCTTACTCCTCATCCTGGGTCACTTTGTCAGACTTCATACATGGGGGGAGGGGGTATAGAGTCATACTACAACTCGATAGGCCATATTTTGTTATCTATTGGATACCTACCCTTTCCTGAACAGAAATGCAGGGGGAGTAGATTGAGGGTGTATAAACAGATGTTTCCTGTTCTGTCTTCCAGGTCCCAAATAACTGACTTAGAGGCTGAATGTGAATTATAAATGCTTAGCCAGTAGTGCAGGCTTGTTACTAGCTAACTTTTACACTGAAATTAACCCGTATTTCTATTCATGCTTTGCCACATGTCTCATGACTTCTTCCCTTATTTTTTTATGCATCCTGCCTGTTTAGCAGTTTGGCTATTATCTTCTGACTTTTCCTGTTTCCTTTTTATCATATATATATATGTGAGGTGACATTTTTTTGCCTGCCTACTGGCCAGTCAGTATTTTATTAAACCAATTCAAGTGATAAATCTTTACAATGTACAGAGGATTATTCCACAACAGGGTTGGGAACAGAGTGGGAAGGAGAGAGACTTGGAGAAGAAGGACACAGTACTGTGGCAGGGATGGAAAATATTAAAGAAAGAAAGTAATGACAAAAAAGTGCTTCAAGAAGTCTGTGTTCATGTATCTTAATAGTAAATATACTACAAAATTAAAACATATATGCACTTACTTATTAGTAGGGGGTGAAGGACAGGGAGAGATTTTATATGAGGAGGGAGAGTAAGCAAACAACTTATTTTTCTATCCTTGCACATTGTTTCTTCCCTTCTCTTCTATTTACCCTGGGGATTAATCTCAGGATGCCAGCCCTGGCATAGAATATCTTTACCTCTTAAGCCATCTCACCATCCCTAGAAAAGTTTAAAGTTTAACATCATTAAGATATTATTTCACACCTCTTCAGTCTGTTAGTTCTCTTTTTCTAACCTTTTTGTTATCACTTATCTTGAATTAATCCAGGACATTTACCTTGTTTATTTTTCCGCACGTGATTTTGGAAGATTGCACATTCTCAGTGTGTTCCTCCCTCTTACAAAACATTCTTAATCTTGTCATCCAGGATTCCCTGAGAACCCAGAGACCATGCCTGCCTGCTAGGCAAAGCAGTTTAGCTCAGTTTGTATGACTACCTCTTCTTTGTCTCCTCCAAATACTATCCCACATTCTCATCTCCAGCTCTGTAGCAGCCATTCTGCATCAGTCTTTGTTTCCTCCACTGAAGGAATCACCAGTGGATCACATAAATCCTCCCTTCCAAACTTTCTTCCCCTAGCACTCACCATATAGCCGGCAATTCATGGGGACATGCAGGCTTCTCCAGCCAAGGGAATGAGTAGAATAACTGCAGATGTTCACCTCTCCCTCCTCCCAGAATCCAGTTCTCATGTTTGATCACTATTTCCTATCTACTCCTTTTGACTATGTTTTCTTCTTTTTGTGCTAGAGCTTCCAGTTGTGCTGTTAAGTTGCTAGTATTTTATGTAGCCACTCAGTGTCAAGAACTTTCCTCCTAGCCCCACTTTCTTTGCCTCCCATAAGCGTGGGGTCCCTGCATTTTCATTCCATTGAATTCTAGAAAGTCTTCAGTTTCTAACTTTATTTGTGTCTTGGCCAGTTTTTCATCTACCAGAGTGTTTTCCAGTTTCCATGAAACTGTGTTTCTACAGTTTTCATTATTGTTATCTAGCTTAATATGTGTTGTTCAGATAGGATGCAAGGGGGTTATTTCGATTTTCTTGTATCTGTCTTGTTTTCTAAGTAATTGGTCAAGATTGTAGAATGTTTAGTGAGGTACTAAGCAGATATATTCTTTAGTGTTTGGGTGAAATATTTTTGTCGGGATGTCCTATATATTGGTGAGAGTGGGGTATCGAAATCACCCATAATCAGTGTGTGAGAGTCAATAGGTGATTTAAGCTGTATTAGTGTTTCTTTCACAAACGTTTGTTATGAGATGATTTTTCTGTTGTTACAAATAAAGCTTGACTGGAGATCAGAGGTTGAAGCCAGACACTAGTTAACCATAGAAGCTGGGCAGTGGTATCGCATGCCTTTAATACCAGCACTATGAAGGTGAACACAGGAAGTAATAAGGTAGGGTGTAGACAAGATCTCAGGCCCTTTTTGGAGGAACAAGACAGTTAAAAAGCAACTGAGGGGTGATCCAGGTCTCTGATCCTCCAGGTTTTTACCCCAAAATCTGAATCCTGGTTTTATGGATTAGATTAATTAATGCTTCAAACCTGGGTGCCCTTGTGTTTGGCATATAGATGTTAAGAATTGAGGTGTCCTCTTGGAGTATTTTTCCTTTGATGACTATTTAGTGTCTGCCCTTTTATATCTCTTCTTGTTAGTTTTGGTTGATCAGTCTATTATGTCAGATATTAAAATGGCTACACCAGCTTGCCTCTTAGGATCATTTGTTTAGATTTCTGTTTCCATTACTTTACCCTGAGTTGATGTCTATCCTTGTTGTTAAGGTGTGTTACTTGGATGCATCAGAAATGATCCTGGTTTTGCATCCCTTCCATTAGTTTGTGTCTTTTTATTGAGGAATTGAGACCACTGATGTTGAAAAATCTCAACCATTAGTGTTTGTTATTACTGTTATTTTGTTGTTGCCTTTGTTGTTGTTGTTGTCGTGGTGGTGGTGGTGGTGGTGTTGGTGGTGGTGCCCCCTCTTTTGGTTTCCTTGTCTGTAGACAGATGTTTCTTAAATTTGGTTTTGTCATGGAATACCTTATTTTTTCTATATATTATGCTTGATACATCATTCAAGGTGGTATCTGTGGTCCACTAGAGTGTGTAGAAGAGCTGTCCAGGCCCTTCTGACTTTTAGATTCTCTATTAAGAAGTCAGGTATTATTCTAATAGGTGTATCTATACATTACTTGGTCTTTTTCCTCTGCAGCTTTTAATATTCTGTCTTTGTTTTATACATTTAGAGTTTTGATTATTATGTATTGAAGAAAAGTTCTTCTCTGGTTCAGTCTATTTGGTATTCTGTCAGATTCTTTTATCTTTACAGGTATTTTTGGCTATAAGTTAGCAAAATTTTCTTTTGTGAGTCTGTTGAAAATATTTTCTGTGCCTTTCAACTGAGTTTCCTCTCATCTCTCTATTCCTTTTATTTATAGACTTGATATTTTTGTACTGTTTTATATTTCCTGGATGTCTTGTGCACGAAGTTTTGGATTCAACATTTTCATTGACCTAAGTATCCATTTCCTCTATTGTGTCTTCATAGCCTGAGGCCTGTCTTCCTTCTCTTGTATTTTGTTGGTGAGGATTGCTCTAAGGTTCCTGTTTGAGTTCCTATATTTTTCATTGCCAGATTTCAGTTTGGATTTTCATTATTGATTGTATTTTCATTTCTATTTATAAAGGTATTTCATTAATTTCATTACAATGTTTGTTTCTGTTCACATATTTCTTTGTGGGATTTATAAATTTAATCTTCATGCATTGTATTCATAAAGGATTTTTAAGGTATTTTCCTGGTGCTTCAACTATGCTGCAATACTCAGAACCTGATGTGTGCAATTGCTAGGCACTAGTGGAGACATTTTGTCCTAGCTGTCATTGATTGTAAAGTGTCATCTATGCACTTGGGTTTGGGAATATTGATATTCTAGGTGCTTATATCTTTTATTTGGTGGGTGAATATTTTATTCTTTGTTTTTTTCCCTCTCTTTTTCAAAGGAGAATGTGTTGGCTGTGTGTTGTCTGATAAGACATCTTCCTGGGACCCTAATAAGGGTAGCCACTGGGTTCTAAGTAAAATTTGTTTCTAGGTATTCATATGAAATGCAGCAATGGTGATGAGCTAATGAGAACTGAGGAGATACACATGATTGAGGAATGCAGGGGGCTCTACCAAGATCTTGTTCATTCACTGGGAATGGGGCCAGAGAGTGAAGAGAAGCCACAGAAGAAAGCCTGCTGGGGTTGAGACTAGGGGACTGGATTTAGAGGGTTAGAGGAAGAGTAAAGATCTGTAGTTAGCCTACCTGCTTTATCTGTCAAAGTGGTCCTATTGGTTCCCAGAAAATGCATGTTGGTTCAGGGATGAAGCAATGAGTAGGGTGAAGGAAGTTTTTAGGGGAAGATCTATGTGATCTAAAAGGAAGGGAGGCTATAGCAGTCTGCTGCACAGCTGGGGATGAAACTGGGAGATAGAATTGGAGGGATAGATGAAGATCTGCAGTTAGCGTACCTGTTTTCCTGATGTGTTTGGTCTGTGAGCACCCTGGTGATACCTTTCTCAATAAAGCAATGAGTCTGAGAGGAAAGCTTGATGGGGAAACCTGAATGATCAAAGATGATATGGGCAGATAGGAAGAGGAGAGCAATGCAGGTCTGCTACAGAGCTGGGGATGAGACAGGAGACTGGAGTTTAAGGAGGTGACAAGAAGTGAAAAACTGCAATTACCAATCTGATTTTTCATGACGGAGTGGTCTGTGGATTTCCAGGAAATGAGT
Organism: Cricetulus griseus; assembly: GCF_003668045.3. Lineage (NCBI taxonomy): Eukaryota > Metazoa > Chordata > Mammalia > Rodentia > Cricetidae > Cricetulus > Cricetulus griseus. The sequence goes on along the minus strand of NW_023276806.1, from coordinate 201,161,619 downwards.
GTTGGGATTGGATTCTTGAATAAACAAAGAGTACAGGGAAGAAAGTTTGAAGGGGAAGATCTGTATGATCCATAGGTTGCGGGAGGGGAGGCCTCAGCAGGGTTTCTTCTACATTGTTGGGAATAGAACTAGGTTTTGGAAGAGCTGAAAGAGAGGTGAAAATCTTCTTTTAGCCCATCTGCTTTCCCATCTGTAGTTCCCTTATTGTTTTTAGTTTTATTTATGTATTTTTCTTTCTTCTTTACAGTAGAGATCCTTTTTGTGCACATTATGGCTTTCACTTTAGTGTTTTCATGGGACTTCTGAGTGTGTGAATGAGTATCTCTCTGTTTCTTATGCCTTCTCTTGGACTCTTTTCTTCTGTGTATTCCCTTTCTCCTGTTGTGATGTGTTAGCATTGTTATGTCTAATTAAATTATATTTTATTTTATTATTTCCCTTAGAAACCTGTTTTTTTTTTTAATGAGAAAAGAAAAGGGAGGGTAAATCTAGTTGGGAGGGGAAGTGGAGGAGGAACTGGGAAGGGTTAAGGAAGAGAAAACCATAATTAAAATATATTACAGGAGAAAAATTATTTTTTATAAAAGAGAAATAGTCCCATGTATACGTTCTAAATTTCTGTTAGCTTTTAATCCATTGTCAAGGTATAAGGAGATATAGAGTGATTAGAGATTTATTTTAGATAGAGGTATTACTATGTGCTGATTATGCATAATACCGCATTATATTCATTTACTAGTTATTGCAACATGCTGATAACCTAACTACTTCAATAAAGGTATTTCCCTTGTTATCACTTATATAAATGTTTATACATTTATAAAGGCAATATAATTTTGGTTCTTGTTTAATTCCCTTTATTTCTCATCTTGCAAGAAAATTGAAAATACCCTTAGACAAAATAAGCTGGAGTTGTAAATGATTCTGACTTATTGAGGGGATGTCATAAAATCTAAGAGTTCACAGACAGGGGTAGAAAGTGCATAGCATACATTGTATATAAAATATGAGAAAGCAAATTTGGGAGCAGGCTGGAATTAAATTGAATATAGATCTTTGGAAAATGAGAAAGACAGTTAATGTTGCCTCCTAGTCAAAGAAGATATAACTCTGTTGGCAGGGGTTGTGTTAGATATTTTTTAAGGACAAATTGGGGGCAAGCAAATGATTCTTTTTAGCAGTAGTGTAAGACTTTGCATCATTCAAGTGTGAAGGGTTATTACTTGAAATGGATTCAGGCATACTACTTACCAAGACTGAATAAAAAAGGAATTAGAAGTCTGCAAAATTCTTCTTGGAAAAATTCTGCATTAGTAATAAAAATTCCCAGCAATGAAACATCTAGAACCAGATGGTGACCTTGGCAAATTGAACTAAATGTTCAAAACAGACTTAATACAATCCACAAACTCATTCAAAACTCACATAAGTTCAATAATTTCCAAGTTCATTTATGAAACCATCATCACCTCAATTCCAGAGCCAGACACAGGCATCAAAAGAAAGTAAAGATGGGTTGTAATCATGATGGACATACATGAAAACCCTTTACCAAATTTCTAGAAAGCAAACACAAATTCAAAGTCCTGTCATACACTCTTTTCCTATGTACCTTGATTATGGCTTTGGTTATCTTCCTAACATTGTTTCTACTCAGGAACCAGCTCTTACTCTCTGTTGTTTCCTCTGAGGAATGTGGCCTAATCTATGTTCCTCAATGCCTTCTTTCCTTCTGTTGGTACTAATGGTTTATCATCATCACTAGTTTTGAGCCTTAGTGCCTTAGCTCATCCACTTCATATTCTTCACAGATTTTTATTAATCTTCCTGGGGATATAAAATAAGATACTCCATTTTTTAAGGAGTGACTTTTGTGCTGTTTCTTCCTGTATATTTCAGCTTTTTCTCTTCCTTCTAAGACTAAAAATAGTTTTAGTGTGTACCACATAGCTGCTGAGATTGTGAGCTCTAATTTTCCCTTCCCCACTCTCTCCTCCTTTCCCACTTCTCTTTTTGTTTCTCCATTTTATTTCACAATCTTTGCAGATACTTATATAACTCACTCAGTGCTGACCTCACACAGTCTGTCAGTATTGAGCTAAATAATTGACATGTTTTTTTTGTCATCTCTCTATTCTTCCTTACTATACTAGCTGGATTTGTATGCTATGTTGTCTCCTAAAGCTTATTCCTATGTCTCTTCCCCCAAACAATCTATTCTCTCTTCCTAGGGCCCCCCTTCTTAAATCTTAAAACATCAATTTAGTCCCTAAGCAATAAAGTCACTGGGCTCAAATCCTGTTTTCTGAACTTCCTGGCTATTGTTCTGTGATGGTTAATATCTTGAAGACACTTTGCCTAACTCATTGCTCTGTTTTGCTTTTTATAGTGTGTGAGCACATTTATTTCTACTGGTGCATATTTGCCAGAAAGGAGAGTCTTTTTGTATATTTGGAAAAATTGCGATCAGTTATTTGTGTTTCCTTGCTTGATTGAACAAGCAGAGTTCCTGGATTATTTTTGTTTTTCCTCTGTGCCCATCTAGAATGGAAGGTTCTATCCTTTAGTGGAGAACTCAGAGATACAACCAATCTGGGTGTTTTTTTTTTTTATTAAAGTTTATGTCATGCTTTTCCTGAGCCCTAGATAAAGGATTTTCACGTGCATATGCCCTGTGCATTGTGTGTATATTTGCCATAGCATTGCTGAAAAATTGTGTTTCAAGTTGCAAAAGCATGTGCTACTGAATTTTTTTCCATGTACTGTGAAAGTTGCTTGAGTCCTCAATTCTGATTCTTTTTTCATTAAAGTTGCTAAATCTCATGTTAGGAAAACAAAATGTACAACTTGGCATGACTATAGCATAAAATGCTTAAATAGAAAAACACATACGACAGTTTGAAATAGTAAAAAATGTTAACAAATTATCTCACTTTAGACTGATGTTATCTAATGTTCCTCTGCAGTACAATGAAGATCATCCAGAATGTATTTCACAATAAGAAATGGGAAATGCTAAAGGTTCTGATGTGTTTACTACACTTCCCAGTAAAAACTGTTTTCTTGTATTTAAAAACTGCATTGGCAAATGAGAAAAGGAAACAAATGTATCACGGTCTTCATGTAAACAATATGCATCTAATGCACTTCTCAGGCATATATATATAATAGCTCTGATATTGTTTCATGGCAGCCTGTGTTCCTGTTATTGTGATGAGAAACTAGAGAAAACTCACATGCCAGGAACATGATGTGTGATCTATTCATTAGCAAACCTTCTTTATTGAATATATTGACATGAGATTGCAAATAATATGTAAAAATTACGTATTACTCATTGGTTACCTTGAAGAGATTTGGAAATATTAGTATTTAGGAAAAAAACCCTATCCCTGAGAAAGGTGAAGTGTAAAAGATGGATGTTGTAAAACAGAACACTTTGCTGTTGTTTTCTAAACTCGGATTCCTACATCTAATGAAATAAAATTAATACAATTAAATTATGCATCTCAGAGAATTTTTCATTTAATTTCTCAAATAACTTTTAAGCCTTTATCATTTGTGGGTGAAAGATACCTCTCTCTACTCTCCTCAGTCCTACCAACACTCAGGCAGAAACCAATGTGTTTGGCATCTTAAGCATGCTTGGTAAATTATTTCTATCAATAGTGAGATTTTATTCAAAACAATGAATAAAAAGGAGACAGAAACTAGCTTATATGAGAAACTAAAAAAAAGATGTTATGAGTAGTGCAAAGTAAAATTAGATATAAATAGACTTAATAAGAAAAGATATGCCATTTTCCATATGAGAAATCATAGTTACATGCGAATTCCCAAGTTCAAGGAAAGTTAATATTAACTATTATGTTATATATCTGCCTCCCCTCCCCCTCCTCTCCCTTCATTTTTTGAGACTCTGATCTCAAATTTTTTATACAATTTATCAAAAAGCCTCTCCTAAACTGAGAACACAAGTGTGTTGTGGACTATAAGTTGTAGTTGTGTTGTAGTGTTTATGCTTTAGAATATTTGTCTAATGACGAAAATCTGTACTGAATTTCTTTTATGTTGCATTTGTTTAACTCTGTGAAGCTGTGTTACTTTGCCTGTCTAAAATACCCACTTGGTCCAATAAAGAGCTGAAAGGCCAATAGCGAGGCAGGAGGGGGTTATGTGAGGCTGCCCGGCAGAGAGAATAAATGAAAGGGAAAAAGAGAAGAGAAAGGAGCAAGAAAAAGAGAAAGAGTAAAGGAAGCTGGGGGCCAATCATCCAGCCAGACATGGTATAAGAAGGATAAAAATCTGTACAGAAATAGAAGCCTCAGCACTCTAGGGGGCCCCTGGTAGTGGATTAGTATTTTTCCCTGGTGTAAGAAGGGACTTTGAGAGCCCATCCCACTTGAATGGATGTACTCTCGTCCTGGACACATGAGGGAGGGCCTAGACCCGTCCAGGAGGATGTGGTGGACTTTGGGGAGCCCCTGTTGAGGGCCCTACCCTGCTTGGGGAGTGGAGGGTGGATGGGGTGGAGGGCAGGTGGGGGGTTGGGGGAGGGGAGGGAGAGGGAGAAGGGATTGACATGTCAAGCAAGCCTGTTCCTAATTTGAATTAATAAAAAATAATTAAAATAAGTCCAAAGGGTAAAGCTAGATGAGGTTATTTAAGAAAATCTAGCTAGAAACAAGCTAAGCTAAAGCTGGTCATTCATAATAAGTTTCTTTCTGATTATTTGGGAGCTGGGTAGTGTGCCCCCTGAAGATTAAAGATTAAAAAAGAAACAAAGCAAAAACAAAAACTAACCAATTACACATCGTTGTTACTAATTTATATCAGACACGTGCTTCATTAGCAGTAAATCTGAAAGGATCTTTGGCTATTTCTCTTCTTTTTTGCTGCTGCCAAATATGCCTCCCTATACCATTTGTTGCAAGGAAAGAATACGTCATATTTCAAATGTGAAAAGCGTTTACTCCCTTTCTCAAAAGAATCATTTTTCCCCATCTGCCTGCTTTGCAAATGGAGCGTTAACTTCCTTGAACAGGAGTGAACATTTATTGTCTCCCCACTGCCCAAAGCTCTGCATCCTTTCCTTAGAAATCTGTCCTAAATTTCGCTTTTTCACCTTTCATCTAAGCTATATGAGATGCACACTGTACTCCTATCTATAAACTGTTTGAGATTCTGTCATCTTGTAAATAAATCATACTCATCTACAATGCCAACTTCTCTTTTGGTACTACTTCTTTGACTAATTTCAAATCCGTTTAGACTTAGGGGGTAAAAGTTCCTTTCAAGACTAATTAAGGGTCATGTGGGGAAGTGGCTTGATGGGAGGGTATATTTGATAAAGATGGCTTCAGTTCAAAGATGGCATAAAAAGCAACTTCTATATTTAAAAACCAAACTTGATTTCTTGCTGATGCAAATTATTTAGCCTCCGTGTATGCTTTTATATCAAACGGTATTTAACAAATACTCTGTCAACTATTTTAATTCAGTACATATTTTGTCATCATATCATAAGAACAAATGGCATAAAACATAGGAAAATAATAAGTGAATTTTAGAGAGTTGCCTACAAAAAGATAGAAACAATTTAAAGTATTTATTTCTAAGTGTGCTGATGTTAGAAAGAGTCCAGAGTAAATCAGGGCAAGTTAATGTATGTACTGTTTACAAGCCCTGTGTTTCCTATGCTCTGCAAGCAGAGTGGGCTGACCTAGTGAAGAAAACAGATGCAAGTTACCTCATGTGGCACACAGGGAGTACTGTAACCTGTAACCGCGTATGCAATTGAATTCTAAGAGTGCCACTATGATATTTTTAATCTGCTTCCTTTCCTCCTCTTCCATCCTTAGCTGAGGACGAGTGTGCTCATGCATTGATAATGGGAGTCTTTTAATGAGTGGTGCCTGTGAAATACATCATTGGGTGATTTTGAAATTGTGTATTTAGATGTACTGGAACAACAGGGAAACTTGTTGATGTTATTAGTTTAATGATCGTCATCAGGTGTGGTTATCTTTTTTGTTTGTTTGTTTTTAAATTTTGTTCACTACCAAACATCATTGGGTGCTTCATAACTATAGTTACTCAAGTGTGGGATAAATATATTTACTGGAAATGTTCTATGTACCTGGCAGCTTTCCTGAGATTTTTAGCTAATTCAGCCTGTAAAAAGTGAAGGTAGATTTTACACTAGGTAAATATAAAATGTAAAATACATACAGACGGCTTTTTGTTTATTTGTTTTACAATTTCCAGATGTTAATTATGAAAAGGGGTGAAATAGAAAATGGAATGAAAAGACTTGGTAACTAGAAGTGCTTGATTTGGGATAGGAATTATCATAAACATTAAAACAGTGAAGGGCACGTTTGTCTTACCTAAGGGAAATATGCTCAACCATCCATGGCTAGCCAGGAATATTTATGCAGCATAAGCTAATGTAGTACTCCTGATAGTGAGTAAATGAGATTGAGAGACAGCAAAACAACATGGGGTCAATAATTCCCTAAGAAAAATGAAATTGATAAATATGGTTGACATAAATTTTGATACCATAATGTTAAGGGGAGAAAGAGAAAATAAAAGTTCTTGGGAGCAGTTGTCAGACTAGCGATAAGGGTAAAATTTGATTTTTGTTCTCTTTATGGCTTTCAACAATCCATTTCCGAAGAGCAATTTGTTCCTCTGAGACTTATGTAATTCCTCAAAGTCTGTGTCAGGCTTCTTCCTCCCTTTGTATTCCCTTCAGTTCATTGTATTTCCCAGTGCTGAACCCTGTTCCACTATTGCTGTGTCTTATTCATGCTACTGTCAACAAGCTTTTATCACATCAGACATTGTGAAAAACACTCATGTCCCTGTTGCTAAAAATAATGGAACCAAACAAAGCACCACACTATGCTCTGACTCGGAGGAAAGCAGTTTGAGATTCAGTGACCAAAGGGCAAAAGGAACACATGGTGACCATGAATGTTCCAGCTAATGGCTTCTGATTTTTCATTGTGTTTCATGCAACCACGTTGGCTACATTTGGGATATGAGTATAAGGCATAGTAGCTGCATATATATTGTCCTTCACTTAAAAATAACCTATATCTGAAATTCCTTTAGGTGATTCCTGTTGATATTTACTGTACAATAAGATAAAATGAATTTTTCATGTAGTAGTGTATGTTATATACTATAGCTAAAGAGTAGCCTCAAACATTATGACATACATTCATAATAAAATGGCAAGTGATTTCATTCATAATATCATTTTAATGTTTTTTACTGTTTGGCCTTAATGACTGTTGCTCATTCAGAGATCATAAAGTTAAAGTATATGTTTTCTGAATATGTTTCTTTGTGTACATAAGTTTTTTTCTATAGGCTAACAGTGTCTATGTTGAATTTAGCTGTAGTTGACACATTTACAAATGTTTGAGAGAATATTATATAAAGAATATATGATGTCGTAGACTGCTTTGCCTTTGTACTAACAGTCCTGCAGCTTTTTGAAACCCACAGTAATTTTAGAAAGCTTGCAAAAAGACATTTCCTAGTTGAAGTATTTAGCACAGGGAACTGTTTTGTGTTTTTTATTCAAGGAAAATACCATCACCTGTAGACAAAACTTCTCAAGAAGATGAGTTTAACTTTGTCATGTCTTTGTTTGACCATACTCACTCCACTTATCGATCCTTTTATGCCCCTTCTACTCCTACTGCGACCCATCTCAACATGCCTCTGTCCTACCTGCATGTCATGCTATATATATGTTCAAGTATGTTTAATTGAGGTTGTCTGTATAAGCATGAGTGTTGAGTTATATACTAAAATAAGAACAAGTATACAGTAAACACTGATGACTGTGACTTCCTCTTCCTTAGCAACCATTAACTATTAAATATGATTCCATAGGGAGTACTGAGAGCTCATGATATCCTCCCATACCCATATGGATCATTGTGCAGGAGATTCACAGATAACCACAGATATTGTGTGAAATACATTAGCTTATACTGTACCACATATCTCCTTAACTAGGCACATTAGGTAAAAATACCAGGTCACTTCTAAAATTATGCTTATAAAAAATCCACAAAATTATTCCTAAGCATATGTCTGATACACTCTGTGTTATCAAACATTTTATTGCTATATTGTTCCTCATTTTAATTGTTTTTTTCTGTTTCATGCCAACTCTAGTGTCTCAATAGCACATTAATTTCTCTTTGTGGCTTTAAATAGATTGTTTATATACTTTCAAGTATATAGTCTTCCTGTATTAATTGTAGGTTAAATTATCATAAAATTAACATGTAGTTTTTGCTATTTACATATTGAATAATTAAATATTCCAATTATTATTCTGAATCTCAATCATCCTTATTGTCTTCTTAATGTGAAATTCAGAAATGAAGGTCCTGAAAACATGTTATACAACAATTTGTAAGAGAATAAAGAGATGAAAAGGTGAAACACTAAGACAACTGAAAAATTAGCAATACAATAGATTACAAGTCAGATAAACTCAGTAAGTGGCTATCTTGGTGAAGATCTTACAATAATCACCATTTCACTTGTAAAAAGTGGTAAAAGGCACACTAATAGCAAAGTATGCTAACTGAATGAAGATTCAGTATAGAGAAACCAGAAGGAACATCAATGAACCTAGACAAAAGGCACTCATGAAACCCATGACATGATGGCTGATAACACAGGTAAGATGAGCATGAGGAATTTGTGTCATTGCAGTGTTCTACAGAGTGTGTTACATTCCCTAGGTCAGGCCAGTAAATCACTTGTCAATTAAAGAGACAGGGTTTGATGTGACAGAGACATGGAATGAGATACAAATTTTACTTTGCAATTGAAATTGGTAATTTTTACTCACAGGGTACAGTCTTTGTGAATATCAGGCAATTTCTAGTACAATGTCTTCAAGATATATGCAAAGTCAACTTTTACATAATTAGACCAGGCATGCCATTAAAAGTGAAAATACTAATTTAAACATAAATGTATTAATAAGAGTTTAAGTGTCATAGCAATAGTATGTGAATTACAACTGCTTGTAGCTTTTAGCCAAATGATTATCTGATGTTGTTCTGTCACAGCCTGGGTTCAGGCCCTGAGAATGGGAAAGGGCAACAGCACAAAAAATTTAATTGTATGACCCTCCGATGAGTTTCACACAAGTGACTGGCCCTGGATATCTGAAACCATCCTTACTTATAATTAAAAAACAAGCATGTGTTTCCAAACTAACAGACATGTTTTTCTCACCCTTCATAGTTAGCCTCCATCAAAAACAAATACATCAACTATGATTTCCCCCCAATCTTTTGCATCAAATTATCTTTATACCAAAACAAGATATACCATTTTACTAGCTTGGCCAAATGTTGATCCAGGTACATCTGCCTTTACAAAACTAAAAAGAGATAAACATAGACACATCCTTTCAAGAACAATAATATCTTTCAAAACTTAACAGAGCATATTTACAGAAATAGGGGTGATCTGCCTTTGATCCTGTGAACACTAAAGCAGGATAGCTCCCAGGGTCTGGAGTGACATCTGGCATCCCCACACAAGAAACCTGAGAAATATCAGCTTGCAAAAATATTTTGGGGGGAAGTATTTGAGGAAAAACAATGGGGTTTCCAGGAATGATTACATTTGTCCCATGGGTAACTGACAGAATAACACTCAACTATCAAGAGAATCAACAATATTATGAGAGAGAAGAGAAAATGTAAGGTGTGCCATTCCAGTGCTGTAAGGAAATCCTCTGGTTCTTGCCAAGTGAGACTGTCCCCATGAGCTTTGTATCATCTGGAGACCCGTTGGACAAGTACTCTATACTGGTACAAAACTAGGCCACACTGATCCTAACAACTGTCTTTTTCTTCCTTTTATAAATTATCTTTTATATTTCAGTTAGATTATCACCTCTTTAAAATTGTTTAATTTTAAAAATGTATATACAAACATCAGTTGTTATCTGTGAGTTCAAGATGTTGTATAATTTTATAAACTACTTGAGAAATATTTTGATTGCTCTCATATTAGGCAGTATCTCATTTTCAAGGAGCTCAAATAAACAATATGTGATAATTATATTCTTAGTTTGAATAAACTCTGCAGTAATGTGGCGATTTTGTTCAACTTCTCTGTTAACTAAAACTTTTGTATCTTTCTACAAAATTGTACACTAAGGTAACAAAGGAGAGTACTTTAAGAGGGCTAAGTGTACCTGAAAAGAATTCCAAGACACTTACTTACACTGTCACATACTATGTGCCTAGTTAGACAGCACCATAAATATCAACAATAAAGATGAAGCATTTAGATCCAGAGTGTACAATACAAAAGACATCATTAGCTGGTGAATGCATGTGAGAAGAAAATGACTTAAACTGGGTGGCAACAATTAGTCATTGCCAGCCTGACAATGAACCTGAAGAGTATAAAAAAATGTTTTTCTTAAGTTCACTCAATAGAATTCTTAGTTTGGAAACTATCTTTGTTTTCTCTGCTCCCATAATATGATGTTAAAAATCATAGAAAATACACAGTAAATTTACCATGGCATATCAGAGGAAATAGGGTAAAACTAAACACTTGGTAAATTTGGGATTTAAAAAAAATATAAGTCAAAGTGACCAATTTATATTTTATCTGATCAAGGGCAGAGAAGACCAAGTAGCTAAAGTATGAAGGTAGTTACTGTGTGTTACAGGGATTTGAATCCTTTACCAGTGCTCACTCTCAGACAGCTGCCTCTGATGGCATTCAGAGCATGCCATGACCAGCAGATTAGCCATGATCTAGACTCATCAGCTCTCCACCTGGCAATACATAATCAGTCAATGAATTCCTCTGAAAATGACTGTTATATTTTTGACTCGGTATCCATGTCTTAAATATGATTGACCCTTCAACCATATTTAGAAAAGCCAAGATTCCATAAGACATCAAGGAGGTCCTGACTTTCTCAGTAACTGAATCAGTGTAGAACTTTATGTCAAATTCAACATGGCCTCACAGAAGCTGAGCAAGTATTCTACCACTGAGATACATCACCAACAATGCCTATTATTTTTATCCTGAAGAATAACCTGCACCTGGATTTTCCTAGATTCAAATTTTCATGTCCAAATCCCATGAGGTACAATCCTACTTCCTTTAGTTCTCTTCTCAGATATCACTATCTTCAAATGAATTTTCCTGGACAAGCCCACTTATAAAAACCTTCCATTTACCTAAATCATCTTACTTCCACTGCTCTTTCTCCTCTATGAAACTGTAAAATTATTACTATATTTTTAAATTTTAACACATTGTAGTATACTGTATTAGTAAACTCTGGGTTTCTTCTGGTCTTCACTGCTAAATCAAACATTTGACAAACTCAGGAAGGGGAAACTGTTCGTTTCTCATTCATTATTCAGTACCAGGTCCCAAAAGGATATTAAATATAAAGCCAGTCAACACACCAAAGAAACAAAAGCCTCAGACTTCTTTAGCTGAGTAATGAGGAAGGAAGAGAGATAGATTTAGTATGCACACAAATAGGAACTTCAGCTGTTCTTAACTGAGGGGCTGTGTTGTGTCTGTACCCTAATTAAATAATGAAATCCTCCTTTACATTCATCCTGCTTTATGTGGCACTGACATATAGTTTATGTTCCTCTAACTTAAAAGTTTTACACATCTAGGAGGAAACTTAGCTGTTGAGCAGATTTGGGTTATTTGTGGTGACAGCCAGCCTCTCTAATTCTATCCACTCTATTACCAGCCCTTGAGTTGAGCATACATTGTCTTTTACCAGAATCAATATCTTATCTATCCTGCTCTCTGAAATGAGCTTTCATTACCCAGGTAGTTTGAGATAGATGACTTGCAATTTTTATTACCTTTAGTATAGCCTGCTAGGATATATTGGGAACTTTGTATAACAGGTATAGCATATATCAGGCTGGGTCACCTTCAGATTTAAAAATCGATAGAGAAGAAAATAACAGTTGAGTACTTCTGAGTGTTAGCACTCATTACCAAGCACCATAGTATATAACAAGTGACAAAGCCAAACACCTGGGATACACTGAAAGCCCAAGCTTTGTGGACAATATAGGATCAATAATATTAGAATATATGTTGAAGACAATCCAGGTGTCATGTACACTTCATAGCATTTTGTACTTTTGGAGTTTGTATTCCTTTCTTAATGACTGAAGACTGGACAAAGTAATAGACATATGGCTGTTTTTATTCTATAGTTTTAAATTTAGAAAAAAAAAACAATCATAGTCAGATGGTGGTGACACACATCTTTAAGCAGGTGGTTCTCTGAGTTCAAAGACAACCTGGTCTGCAGAGTGAGTTTTAGCACACCCAGGGCTAAATGAAGAAACTCTGTCTTGAAAAATCAAAACACAATCATTAAAATAAGAAGTTATTCATTAAATCAAACCAAGAACTGTTTTAATAGTTAATCTCCCTCAGGCTTTTATTTGTCAAACTGTTTCCTTCCGTAGCTTCAAAAAACTCACATGGAGCTAAGAAAGCTTTGGGGAACAGGTCACTAGGAAACGATGTTTATCACACTACTAAATGTCTATTTTTCAATTACATTTTATTTCTAATAATATTCTAGTAGGGTGGTGTGTGTACATGAATATGCATGTGTGTGCTGTGTGTGCTGTGTGTGTGTGTGTGTCTGTGTGTGTGTCTGTGTGTGTCTGTGTGTGTCTGTGTCTATATGTCTGTGTGTGATTAATCTGGTAAGATACTTAGCTGTGAATTCCATGTAACTTTAGTAAGTGTTGATAGACCTCTCACTTTTTGACAGTCATGATATGCCCTCACATATTTTCTCAATAGTATCAAAATTAAGGACTTTTGTGTTATTTATGTCAAGGTATTTTATAATCCTCTTGTTTTCATATTACAATTATTTATAATTTTTCTAAAATTGAGATATGAACTGTAGATCAAAACCCAAACTATTTTAAACCACCTCCTAAATTTGCCTTGTAAATGATATATTAAATATCATTATCAATGATTTAATGGAAAGGTGTCAAATGAGAAAATTTGCCTATAGATGTTCAATTTCTACTGGTGAATTTTGCCAGCAACTTTTTTCTGTAACTTGGAAATAGCTGTCTGTAATTCAATGAAAAAGACTTTATCTGGTTTTGTTTCCAAATTGAAACAATTCCAGATCTGAAAGTAGTGGTCTGACTTATAGAGATATTCTTGTTATTCCATTCTGTCTGAAACTCTCAACAATAAAATATGACCCACTGCTAGCCTTTCCCATAGGACCTTAGTCAACTTCATGGTGCTGAAACCCATGGAGTGTCCTTCATCCAACAAGGATTTGTAAAATATATTTTAGATACTTCCAAGTCTTCAGTTCAGTAATGCTGTAACTTAGGTAGAGGAGTAGATTAAAAAACATCTTGCCTTCATAATTTTTGAAATGCATCATTGGCATCATAAATACACGTTATACACATTTCCAGACTTAAGGGCTGTAATTGAAGAGATGACTAATAGTGTTATTCTTTATTGTTGTATGCTTCAGTGAGTCATCTCTTAGAGCAATGGAATTAATAAGATATATGTTATTAATAACATTCAAATATAATACAACATGCATTAGAAGATACTTCCATTGTGTTTACTTGAGTTTTTGTTAGGGAAAGGCAGATAGCAAGTGGGAAGGTGGGAGAGATAGAGGACTCTAAGGATATGACACAGGTCTTCCTTAATCTTTTCTACTTTTCTTTCTTCATCCTCTTCCTCGTGTGTCCCTTGATTATTTTCTTTCTGAACTCCATTCTTCCTTTCTTTTATAACTTTATTTTATGAATTTCAGGATAGTAAAGCATAAAGAGAACTGGAACTATGATATTCATGATGGAATGTGACTAGAATTGGAGCCATTGTGGATTATTTTCATATTTCAACATGTGTTTCCCCTTTTGTCCTAAAGTATCCACAAGCAGTGGTTCACAATACTTACTTCAAAATTGTGAATTCTATTTTAAATAAGGTACATAAAGAAGTGATAACCATGGTATGTGTATGCGATGCATGACAGCTTATAGTGCCATTAGTGTGGGACATTATTTTCCAGAAGCTTCAGAACTATTACATAATTTTAAAAATTGACAAAATTTATGTAGCCGCTCTGCCTTCCTGACCTCTCCTGAGCCCTACTCCTGCCCAAGGAACCCATCACTCCAGAATCTCTCTGGGCCTGCAGCTGCAGAGTTGAACCTGCCTGCATAGAGTGTACCCTCCCAGACAGGAAGGATATCCCTGAGTTTGGAGACACCTCACTCTTCCTTCCCCCCTCTGCAGCCCCAACCTCTTCTGAGTGAGGAGAATACCAGGACAGGCAAGACCATCCATACCTGCAAACATTGAAGCCTTAGCCCACACACACCACCGGGTGACAAGAGGAGATAGAGAGACCCCACCTGAACCCATTGGAAGAAATGGGAAGAAGGCAGTATAAGAACACACTCAACAGAAAGACCAATATGACACCACCAGAATCTAGGGACTCCACACCAGAAAGATCTGAAAAGCACAACACAGAGGAAGAAAAGACAGGCCTAAAATCTACTTCATGAAGATGTTAAGACCCTTAAAGAGGAAACAAGAAAATTTCTTAAAAAATAGAAGAAAAAACAAACAAAAAATTCAAGAAATAAGTAATTCTCTTAAAGAATCTAAAGAAAAAACAACCAAACAAGTGAAGGAAGCACTCGAAACAGTTCAAGGCATAAAAACTGAAATAGAAACAATAAAGAAAACACAAAATGAGGAGATGCTGGAAATACAAAGGCTGGATAAATGATCAGGATCTAAGGATATGAGTATAACCAATAGAATACAAGAAATGGAAGACAGAATTTCAGTTGTTGAAGACTCACTAGAGGATATACAATCATCGACCAAAAAAATCTCAAGTCCAACAAGTCTCTAACATAAAATATCCAGGAAATATGGGACACCGTGAAAAGGCCAAATCTAAGAATAATCCGTATAGATGAAGGTGAAGAAATACAGCTCAATGGTACAGAAAACATATTCAACAAAATCATAGAAGAAAAATTCCCCAACCAATGAAAGATATGCCTATGAAAGTACAAGAAGCTTACAGAACACCAAATAGACTGGACCACAAAATGAACTCCCCTTGTTCCATAATAATCAAAACACAAAATTTACAGAATAAAGAGAAAATATTAAGAACAACAAAGGAAAAAGTCAAATAACATATAAAGGCAGACCTATCAGAATCACACCCCACTTCTCAAAGGAAAATTTGAAAGCCAGAAGGTCCTGGATAGATGTCCTACAAACACTAAGGGAACATGGATGCCAACCCAGACTACTGTACCCAGCAAAGCTTTCAATCACTATAGATGGAGAAAACAAGATATTCCATGACAAAACTAGATTTAGACAATACATATCCACAAATCCAGTACTACAGAAAATCCTAGAGGGAAAACTCCAATCCAATGATGATAACTACACTCACAGAAACATAGGTAATAGATCATCCAACTTTACCAAACAGGAAAAGAAACATGAGCATGAAATCCACACACAATGACACTACCAACAACAAATCCAAAACAAACAATAAGCAACAATCAATGAACATTAATATCCCTCAATGTCAATGCTCTTAACCTGCCTATAAAAAGATACAGGTTAACAGAATGGATACAAAGACAGAATCCATCCTTCTGCTATATATAAGAAACACACCTCAACTTCAGAGACAGGCATTACCTCAGGGTGAAGGGTTGGGAAAAGATTTTCCAATCAAATGGACACAAGAAACAAACTGGTATAGCAATCCTAATATTTACTAAATTAGACATCAAACTAAAATCAATCAAAAGAGATGAAGAAGGACATTTCATACTCATCACAGGAAAAGGCCATCAAGATGAAGTCTCAATCCTAAACACATATACCCCAAATAGGAAGGCACCCACATTTGTAAAAGAAACATTACTAAAGCTCAAACCACATAGAGAACCACACACACTTAGAGTAGGAGATTTCAACATCCCCTTTCACCACTACACCGGACCACCAGACAAAAATTTAACCAAAAAACAAAGGATCTAACAGAAGTTATGACCCAATTGGTGTAACAGACATCTGTAGAACATTCCATCTAAACACAAAAGAATATACCTTCTTCTCAGCGCCACATGGCACCTTCTCTAAAACTGACCACATATTTGGTAACATAGCAAACCTCGAGAGATACAAAAAAAATTGAAATTATCCCATGTATCTTATCAGACCACCACACTTTAATTAGAAATCAACAGCAATAGAAATTGCAGAAAACCTACAAACTGATGGAAATTGATTAACACCGAATTGCACCATTCCTGATTTGAGAAAGAAATAAAAAGTGAAATTAAAGACTTCCTAGAATTTAATGAGAATGTAGACACAACATACTCAAACTTACAGGACACTATGAAAGCAGTGCTAAGAGGAAAGTTTATAGCACTAAGTGCCAACATGAAGAAACTGGAGAATAGTCATACTAGAGAATTGACAGAACAACTGAAAGCTTTAGGACAAAAAGAAGTAAACTCACCACGGAGGAGTAGACGCCAGGAAATAATCAAACTGAGGGCTGAAATTAATAAAGTAGAAGCTAGGAAAACATTACAAAGAATCAATGAAACAAAGAGTTGGTTCTTTGAGAAGAGCAACAAGATAGACAAACTTCTATCTAAACTAACCAAATGACACACAGAGAGAATATTCTAATTAACAAAATCAGAAATGAAAGGGGGGATATAATAACAGACACTGAGGAAATCCAGAGAATAATCAGGTCATACTTTGAAAACCTGTACTCCACAAAATTCTAAAATTTAAAGGAAATGTACAATTCTGGATAGATATCACTTACCATAATTAAACCAAGAACAGATAAGCACTTTAAATTGAACTATAACCCCTAATGAAATACAAGCAGCCATCAAAAGGCTTCAAACAACAACAACAACAACAACAACAACAACAACAACAACAACAACAAAAAAGCCTAGGGCCAGATGGTTTCACCGAAAAATTCTACCACAAATTCAAACATGAGCTAATGCCAGTACTCCTCAAATTGGTCCACACAATAGAAGCAGGAGGGACATTGCCAAACTCTTATAACTAGGCTACAATTACTTTAATACCCAAGCCACAAGTCACATAAAGGTACAACTAAAAAAGAGAACTACAGACCAATATCCCTCATGAATATCCATGCAAAAATACTCAACAAAATATTGGCAAATTGATTCCAAGAACACATCAGAAAAATCATTCACCATGATCAAGTAGGCTTCATCCCAAGGATGCAAGTATGATTTAACAAACAAAAACCCATGAATGTAATCCACCATATAAACAAACTGAAAAATAAAAACTGCATGATCATTTCACAAGATGCTGAAAAAGCCTTTGAAAAAATCCAGCATCCCTTCATGATATAGATCTTAGAGAGAACAGAAACATATATAAATATGATAAAAGCAATATATAGCAAACCAACAGGCAACATCAAACTAAATGGAGAGAAACTCAAAGCGATGCCTCTAAAATCAGGAACAAGACAAGGCTATTCACTCTCTCCATATCTCTTCAATATTGTACTTGAAGTCCTGGCTAGAGAAATAAGACATCAAAAGGAGAACAAGAGGATAGAAATTGGAAAGGAAGAAGTCAAACTTTCATTATTTGCATATGATATGATTGTCTACATAAGTGACCCGAAAAACTCTACCAGGGAACTCCTACAGCTGATAAACAAAGTAGCAGGATACAAGATTAACTAAAATATCAGTAGTCCTACTATATACAGATGATAAGAAGAATGAGAAAGAAATCAGAGAAACATCAACCTTCACAATATCCACAAATAAAATAAAATATCTTGGGGTAATGCAAACCAAAAAAGTGAAATACCTTTACAGCAAGAACATCGAGTCTTTAAAGAAAGAAATTAAAGATGATACCAAAAAATGTAAAGATCTCCCATGCTCTAGGATATGTAGAATCAATATAGTAAAAATGGAAATCTTGCCAAAAGCAATCTATAGATTCAAGACAAAGAACTCAAGAAGCTAGTCTCCAAAACACCAAACAATCCAAGTAAAAAGTGGGGTACAGAACTAAATAGACAATTTTCAACAGAAGAATCTAAAATGACATTTAAGAAAGTGATCAAAATCCTTAGCCATCAGGGAAATGTGCAACTCAAAACAACTCTGAGATACCATCTAACAATGGACAGAAGGGCTAAAATCAAAAACACTGATGACAATCTATGCTGGAGAAGAGGTGGAGAAAAAGGAACACTACTCCATTGCTGGTGAGAGTGCAAACATGTGAGACTACTTTGGAAATCAGTATGGCAGTTGCTCAGAAAAAATGGAATCAGTCTACCACAAGATACAGCAATTCCTCTCTTTGGCATATACCCAAATAATGCATGTTCATACAAGGACATATGTTCAACCATGTTCATACCAGCAGTTTGTAATAGCCAGAACCTGGAAGCAACCTAGATGCCCATCAACTGATGAATGGATAGAGAAAATGTGGTACTTTTACACAATGGAGTATTACTCAGCAGAAAAAAAGCAATGGTATCCAGAAATTTGCAAGCAATTAGATGGAACTAGAAGAAACCATCCTGAGTGAGGAACCCAGTCACAAAAAACAAGCATGGTATATACTCACTCATATATGAAATTTAGACATAGAACAAAGGATTACCAGCCTACAATCCTCTTGACCAAAGGAACTAGAAATCAAGAAGGGACTCCAAGAGAAAAATGCATGGTCCCCAGAGAATGGGAAGGACTATGATCTCCTAAGCTAATTCGGAGCATGAGGGTAGGGGAGAGATAGTGGAGAAGAGGAGGGGAGAGGAAAAAATGGAGGAGCAGAAAGGTTGAGTTGGGAGAAGAATAGTGGAGAGCAGGATGAGAGCTACCATTTTAGAGGGAGCCATTATAAGTCCGTGGAGAGATCTGGCACTAGGGAGATTTCCAGAGATCTACAAGGATGACACCAACTGACAATCTAGGCAATGGCGGAGAGGCTGCCCTAAATGCCCTTCCCCTATAATGAGACTTATGACTACTTTATATGCCATACTAGAGCCCTCATCCAGTGGCTGATGGAAGCAGAGGCAGATACCGACAGCTATACACTGAACTTAACTCTGGAACCCATTTTTGAGAGGGAGAAATGAAGATCAAGGTGGTTGGAACCAGATTGGTGAATCCCACAGAAACAGCTGACCTGAAAAAAGGGGATCACATCAGTTCAGGACTGATCCAAACCCCTGTAATTGGATGTCAATGAGGAGGCCTCGGCACCCTATGGGGCCTCTGGTAGTGGATCAGTAATTTTCCCTGGTGTACGAAGGGACTTTAAGAGCCCCTCCCACATGAAGTGATGCTCTCTTGGCCTGGACACATGGGGAATGATGTTGTGGAATTTGGGGAGCCCCAGTGGAGGGCCCTACCTTCAATGGGGAGTGGAGGAGGATGGTGGGGGTTGGAGGGAGGGGGCAGAGGGAGAAGGGATTGACATGTGAAACTATAATTTTGTTAAAAAAAATATGTAGCCAAGGAAAGTTTCATAATATGCTGGTCTCTATATCTGTCTCTGGCAATAAGGAAGGAATGGCATTAGGGAAAGTGCTTTGGAATTCTTATCTTCTTAAGTTGAGACACTATTAGTATGTCATTGGATGAAATTAGAACAAGAAAGGAAAATAGTATGGGGTTCAGAAAGTTTGTATAGGTCAAAGATTATATCTTCTGAAATTATCATTTTGGCATAGCACAGAGTCTTCTTTGGTATGGTAATTTCTTGCCCTTTGGGTCCACTCCAGATTAAAGAATAGAGGGAGAGAGTGATATCTAGCCAAGCTGCGTAGTTTAAAGCAAATACATGTGTGATGTACAGGGAGAAACCAGATGATTAATAGCTATTATGAAAATATTAGTTTGAAATCTATTTAATATTCACATCGGACTAATTGTGAAACCCAAGCCTGACACTATGAGGACAATAGAGAAGAAATAAATAGAGACAAAAAGATAGATAAATGAAATCACGCTGATCACTATCACTGTGGAGTCTTTCTACTGATAGGCATTCCTATTGTACTTATGGGCATTCATAGAGAAAACACAAGTGAAAAAGAATGATGAAAAAGAAATGGTTAACTTCAGACATGCTGTTCTCAGCCATAGGAGCTGCTGGCAAGACTATGCAAGTCTTAGCTGGAACTTTCATCTTACACTTTAGGTTATGAATTGTATTTGATAAAATTCGAACTGATGCAAGTTAACTATGTATTTGAAAGATGATCATATAAACTTTGATGAGATAGAGCAATGCTCAGCTTCTCTGTAGACTGTGTCATGCTTTGAAATAACAGCTTGCGCACATTTATTTGGAAATCATAAGAGAGCAGCTAAAGATCTTCTATTTATCTCTTCTGTATTAGTTTTGAAAATCCTGATTTGAGAACTTAGCAATTGTCCTATATATTTTCAATTTCTTTTTTATTAGAAACAAGCTTCTTTTACATGTCAATCCCAGTTCCCTCTCCTTCCCCTCCTCCCCTGCTCCAACACCCCCATTCAAACCCCCTTCTGCTCCCCAGGGAGGTTGAGGCCTTCCTTTGGGGATCTTCAAAGTCTGTCATATCATTTGGAGCAGGACCTAGACCTTCCCTCTTGTGTCTAAACTGAGAGAGTATCCGTCTATGTGGAGAGGGCTCCCCAAATCCATTCGTGTATTAGGGATAAAGAGTGATCCACTACCAGAAGCCCCATAGATTGTCCAGACCTCCAAACTGACATCCTTGCTCAGTGGATCTGAAACAATCCTATGCTGGTTTTCCAGCTATCAGTCTGGGGTCCATGAGAAACTCTTTGTTCAGGTCAGCTGTCACTGTGGGTTTCTCCACTCTGGTTCTGACCCCTTTGCTCATCACTCCTCCCTCTCTGCACCTGGATACCAGAGTTTTAGCTCAGTGTTTATCTGTGGGTGTCTGCCTCTGCCTCCATCAGCTACTGGATGAAAGCTCTAGGATGGCATGTAAGGTAGTCATAATTCAATTAATTCTTCTCATTTATCTGTCAGTATAAACTCTGGCATTTGTGTTTCAATCAGTGTTCATAAGATTTTGCTCTACTTTTGTGGTTAATTATATTTTTTCTGGCAAATATCTTTCTCAGGTTTAAAGTCTCTTGATGGATGCTGATATTTCATATCTGTGTCACTGTCTATACTGTACCTTGAATGTTATTTCTACTACATTATACCCAGTTGCATTTATTGGAAATGTTATTGATTATTGAATTTTCATTTTTATTAAACTTTTTTATTAAACATTATGTACACACATTAGTCAAACCTATACAACATTTCCACCCCTCCAATTTCTTCCCCAGAGCAGCACAGTTCTCATCTTAGCTTCTCGGGAACTCTCTTTCTTTACTTTAAAATTAATAACTATTGAATCCATTTAGTTCCTCCACTTTCTGCATAGGCATGGGGACAATCTTTAATGCATTTAGTCAACAATATTTCAATTCATGGTGTGCTGACTAGTCCTAAATACATTGCATATAGGCATAACTCATGTGTAAGCCAAAAACTTTCTTCTTGTTCATTATCCACCTTTTCTGTTCTCTAGTTTTCAGTACTTTCAGGATATCATTGTTTCTGTCATTGTGACTAAGATATGGTGATAAAGTCTCACTTTTGATAGCCTTCTCTGCCACCCAGAGTCTGTAAATGTCCTCACTTTTTAGGCAAGCATATCATCTGGTTAATCGTTAACCTTGTGCCCCTGAGGCAGTAAGTACAGTATTTTAAGCATTTATGTTATTTTCCTGCTGAAAGTTAGACGGTATTCCACTTTTGAAATATAGGATTAGTAAGTTCTTGGCTGACATCTGGATGCTGTTCAAAGGGCACCAGGTTTTATGGGTCCTAAAGAAATAATGATCCTTGATTAAGTATTGATACTAGGTGTGTAAATTTTTTGGTTCCCATCTGTAATGAATGCCTATTAGAGTTTGTTTATAATTTAAATGTTGAGTTAAAGGAGAATTGAATGGTAACAACCATACAAGAGGCAAATTTTCAGTTCAAAGCTACTCACAATACTTGCTGTAAAATAAAATGGTGTAGCAGTTTTCACTATTACAGTTAAAAATAAGAGGTTTCCTGGACAAAATTTAAACTACCTTGTCAAACAGGTTTCAATTCTTCTGTCCAAATGGAAAGAATTTCATATAATAATTTGAAGTATTTTATTGTACCTGCTACTCCAAAAGCTTGATATGACATACTTGGGGCCAGGAGAGGAAAGCAAAGGACCTCTGTAAAAAACAAAAAAAGATGGGGCATTCATGTAAAGGTGCATGAATTTTTTTTGGAAGAAGTGGCAGAAAGACAAAAAATCAGAGTTTTAAAGATACCTCAGGGTAGATGCACATATACGCTCATAGTTACTGGACAACATACACTTGGTCTTCACAAGCTCCAGCTGGGAAAACATGCCAGCATAGAGAGGAGAATAAAACAGGAAAGAGATTTCATACAATCACATTATACACATGTATGAAATTCTTAAATAATAAAGAAAAAAGATCTTTTAGAAACAAAAATGTGTATTATTTCTCCAGAAGATTGTCTATAGCTCCCTGGATTCATAGGATAGTAGCCTTTGCAGAGAATATCCTTAAATCTATGAAACAAAAGCAAAAGATATAAAGAAACTGCCCCACATTGAATTTTGATTTCATTTTTTGTGTCCCTGATATGGATTTTTTCAAATGTGCTATAGGTCCCCAATGTCTGCTGAGAGTATCTGTCTAGACTCTGCTTTCTTATTTGGCCCCAATGTCAGCCAACAAGAATGCAATACTGGTTGATTGTCTGGAGATAAGGAAAGTACAGTCTGCAATTTTGACAACTCTTTCTTAATTAAATACTATCTTCTGGCCTTAATGCTGTTTATACTCTGCCTCACTGTAGTTCTCTACAGAGAATCCACTGTTCCTCTCCTATGGAGATTTCTTTTCCGTGTGTGTGTGTGTGTGTGTGTGTGTGTGTGTGTGTGTGTGTGTGTGTGTGTGTGTGTGTGATGTAGAAGATCTTAAATGAAAATGCATAATGTCCCTGAAGCCTATACCATATCCTGTGCACATGAAACCTGAGAGCAAAGAAAATTAAGAAAAGATAGACACAGACCACACAGAGAAAAAAATCTTGGGCGAGGTAGCTTGTGCACATTCTGGTGGAGTGGTGCCAGCTAATCAACAACTCAGAATCTTATCATGTTTATTCCATGCAACATGGATGTAGGAGAGACTTAATTGGTCTCAATCCATAGCAGAGAAGTTGTGGATTCTAGATTCTGCACAGATGCTACCAGCATTCACAGTCAGACCAAAGGAAGACTTTGTCATCCTTCTTACCAGGACTTGGGAGGGTGGAGGAGGTTTTGCCAATTTCATGTGCATTTTAGGTATTGACCCTTGGCATAGCAATGCCCCTTCCAAAATAATGTACATTCAGACAGGACTTTATCCCCACTTTACACATTCACTCAGGGTTTCTTCAGTTCTCAACAAATTCTAGCATGCATACCCTATCACCTTCACAGTCTGCTATGTCTGTTCCCTGGTGTTTCTAGTGCAACCAGTCTATGATGAAAAAGTAGGGGTCATTCTCCACTTCCCCTTTCCTCAGTCCAGTTCTCCTAACATTTCTAGGTAGTCAGTTGCCCTGTGACGGTGTTCTAAGGAATTGAAGAGGAATCATGATAGTGCAATTTGTATAATGATTTATATTATTTTAAAACTTGTATCAGTTTTCCCTAAACAGATATGAACATACTGAACACAATGCCAAATGTCAGTATTTTTCACTGGACTGCTTAATCAAATTTAATGTTTGAATTATCTTGTGTAGGATTGTATTGATTACTCATTATAATAGCATTTTTAAATTAAAAGGATCCTCCAAAGGCTTAAGAGTTAATTTTGTCCTGGTTTTGAAACAGATAAAACATGTTTGGAAGCAATGTGAGACTATACCAGAATTAGAAGACAAGAGAAGAAAATTTTGTATAGATGAGATTTACAAACAGCTGGAAACTTGGAGAGGCTGGGAGATAGAAAAAGAATTATCTTTAATCAAAGGGTTTCCCTCCTTGCTGTATTCTAAGTCCCATGATGAATGTTATGGCAGTTTCTCTATTACTGAAATATAGTTTACAGGTCCACATATCACAGTTTGCCTTGCTTTCACGAGGTACTACGTAAATAACTCTTATATTTGTTCTCTCTTATCCTTGCACATAGATCATTTTCCCCTGTCTTTCAAGATTCTTTAGCTACAAAAATTACTTTTTGTGTGAGTTAAAAGCCCAATTCATAACTTCCTTTTCTCTCAGTACTGATCAAATTGAATGTGCTATCTTCCCTTTGCAACTATGGAAACATTTTCTTCCACACCACAGTTTTTGCTTAAAAAAAAAAAAAAAAAAAAAAAAAAAAAACTAGATGGTTTTACTTATTTGTTTATTTAGGCTCCATTACAGCAAATTACTCTAATTTGAGATTACTTAATGCCTTTTTTTCTTTATACAAGTTTTAACTCATACGTGGCTTGTCATAATTTCTCAAGCTATATTTTCCCTAAACAAAAATCAAGATATTTGCAAAAGTTTTGGGATAAGTTGCCTGATGGAGTCAGTCAACAATTCCCTGCAGTTTAAGTCCTTTGACTTCATTGTCCTTATGCTGAGGTGTCTGTTGAATGATCATCTCGTGTGACTTCTAAGAATCTGATCAAAAGACCATCAACTGCTGTAGTCATTTGTTCCTAACTCACTTTATGGTGTTTAATTTTTATTTTGTTTATATAGATGTGACTGTAAACTGCATCTTATATCCTTTTGAAATAGAAAATTGATTCATCGTGAAAGAATTGACACCACGTTGCTTCTGGCAGCACATAAAGCACACTGGAGTTGAGGCTGTAACATTAATTATTTCTTGCAAAGTATTGAAGGAAAATTAGTTTGAAGCAAAGAATCACTTTTCTGATGTGTCAATCTTTTAAATTTTATATGAACTAGTGATTTAGGTAGCGTTTGGTTCATTAAAGAATGAAAGAGAAATGTATAACCACACACAGAAATTATACAAAGGAAATTAACTTCCTTAAGTCACATCCTTGAGATCAAAATTAAATTAATACAGCCCCATGGTTCTTCATTCTTGTTTTTGCATTCCTTGAAGGACAAGGGCCATTTTTCTCAGTCTTAGGATTTAATTCATGTACTGAAGGTCAAAAATAACCTTCCAAGAAAGGATCACTCTACATTTATAGAACATGAATACTGAAAATTGTTCATTGGTACAAGAATGTGTGGCTACGATCTATCTACAAAATATATTTTATATACTAAACCTGATCCAAACAAATTTCACTATCATAAATCATTTAAGAAATGACAAATGAACCAATCAATAGTGCATGTTGTATTTCTGCTATACATAAAAGTTCCTAAAATGGCATAGTATATGCATTTAAGAGTTAAATTCCCACTTTCAATTTTTAAGTTCATTGTTAGTGTGTGAGAATAGTGATAGACAGATGAGATGGAGAGAGGGGGAAAAGAGAGAGAGAGAAGATACAGGGAGAACAATTCCATTGTGTGTAACATATTTCAAGTATAGGAATCTTCATTTGGTAACAGGAAATGTTCAATTGGTGTTTCATATCTGCAGTTATTTGCAATTTATTTTAGATTATGTTCAGAAATGCACATATTTCAGCAATTTTCTCTTGAGTTAAGTTTCCATATGACCCCTCCAATGACAGTTTTAGCTATTGCTCCCATGTTCCCTCCCTCAGCACCAGCTTCCATCCCACCCCTGGTTTGATCCTTGAATCCCAGACTTCCAT
This sequence comes from Cricetulus griseus, assembly GCF_003668045.3. Classification (NCBI taxonomy): domain Eukaryota; kingdom Metazoa; phylum Chordata; class Mammalia; order Rodentia; family Cricetidae; genus Cricetulus; species Cricetulus griseus. Next base: position 201,135,540 of record NW_023276806.1, on the reverse strand, counting down.
CTTCCCACCCATCCATAAATACATGTTATCTTTCCCCTTCCTAGGTAGATTCACTCCTCTCACCTGGTCTCTTACTGTATATCTAATTTCTGTGGGTATATGTTTTGTAGCTTACTTATCAAGGATTTTACAGCAGGAATCCACAAAGAAGATAATATACACCATATTTATCTTTCTGTGCCCAGGTTACCTTACTCAGGATGTTTCTCTTTTTTTTCTAGCACCATCCATTTACTTGCAATTTTCATGACTTCATTTCCCACTGAAGGGAGACAGAAAAAACTTTCTTCCCCTGCCACAAATATGTAGTTGAATTTTTCACATTTAGGGAAGTCAAAGGGGTTAGCACATTCATAGTGCAATAAATAAATCTCTCCCTGGGAACACCACCTTGGTAAGAATGGTGTCCCCCATGCTAGGAAAGTATAAACCTCTTTAACAGCTGCATAATATTCCATTGTGTAACTTCACCACATTTTCTTTATTCATTCTTCCATTGATGGACATCTATGTGGTTTCCAAGTTCTGGCTATTAGGAACAGAGAAGAAATGAATGTGGTTGAGTAAGGGCCACTGTGGTAAGATGGGTTATCCTTCCGGCATATGTCCAAGAATTGTATAGTTGGGTCTTGAGGTGAAAGACCCTCAGATTGAGGAGCCTCTACACATCGGACAGTTTCCCCCAAAACTCAATGTCCAGTCCAGTTGATGTAAAAACAAGAGGTAAGTTTATTGTGGTATTAGACCCCCTGAAAACTCAGGTATCCAGGGTCCCAGGCCACGACCACGGTCACCCCAATCACCAGGCGGATTCGAGAGCTTGCTGCAAACTTCATGAGGCTTTTTTTTTTTTTTTTTTTTTTTTTTTTTTTTTTTTTTTAAGAGCTAACCCCATGTTAGCTCGGGTCTTTCACCTACCTGCCATGGCGGATGGCTAGCAAAGACAGCTCGAACCGCTGCAGAGAGAAATCTTGTAGGGCAGTGTAAGGGGAGTGTCTAGGGGTACGCAGAGACTCACGATTGGTGTGCCTCCAGGCTTGGAGGGCTTGCCCTGTGTTGATTGGCCAACTGGTTGTTATGGCCCATAGGCCCTCCCAGGGTGGTTGCTATGCTCTGTGTGTCATTGCTGTGCGCTTGTCCGTAAAGTACATCCAGGGTCGTAAAGCATAGCGCCACCAGCTAACTTTTGATTGGTTCCTTGACACGAGGCAGGCATCTAACTTTCTAGTGTCTAGGACAAGGTCAGACAAGCACGTGTTCGGCCGTTATAGCTGCCGATAGGGGAGCTGATCCCTTCAGTGGGACGTTTGCACAAATGGGCCTCCCAGGCTGACAGACCAAGAAAGCCCCGTTCCTCAAAGGCAGGTCTCTTTTATAGGAAGAAATCACAAGGTTTGGGAGAGGAGACGGGGTTCGGGTACATAACTGGAGTCATAAGTCCTTTGAAGGTCTCTTATCTTTTGGGCCAGATGGTTTCCTGCCTCACCAGTCGGGTCAACATCCCATGGAATGAACTGGTAATTACAGCTATCTTTTTGGTTTCTCAGGGGCTCTCTTTTGTCAATTGTTACATTAACTGGTGGGATAGTCTGCTCTTATCTTCACGACCCCATGGGAGGGTGGCCCTTTGGAAGTTCTTGGTATTTAGTTAGGCTCTTTCGGCCTTGTAAGGCAGGAAATTCCAGGGACTCGAGTCATTGTGGCCTTGGTTAGATTTTTAAGTCAGGCCACCCCTTTTTTTTAAGCCTTCTTATTTTAATTCTTTGTTAATTTTTAAGTCCTTCAGAGGTAGATCTATTACTAGTTATCTTGAGGAGTTGCCACACTTATCTTCATGTTGGCTGTAAATATTTGTGCTCCTACCAGTAATGAATGAGTGTTCCCCCAATCCACAACCTTGTCAGTATGATCTGTCATGAGTTTTATTGACTAGATTTTTTGGCCATTTAGACTCTTACAAGTTATAATTTCAAAGTAGGTTTAATTTGAATCCCCCTTATGCTATGGATGCTGAACATTTCCTGTTGTCTCAGCCCTAAGTCACTGTAGCCATGAGGTTCCACCTGAGTGGGGAAGTGTGGATTTTTGAAAGTTCCAGCAACCCAAGTGATAAACACCAAACAAGGGCATCTTGCCATCTTTAGAGAGCTCTCAGTTCTATGCTGCAAAACTGGAGTCTTTCCTTTATTCAGCATCTTCCTGGCTGTTTCCTAACCATGCTTCCATGACCCTGAAGCCATTTCTCTCTCCTCCCATTGACCTCCATCAGAGACCTCCTAACTCTCCCTGTCCTCTCTTGTTACTCACAGACCTAGCCCTCAGCCCTGGTGGAGGCCTATTTGAATGCTTAGTCCTGTAGAGATGCAATCTAGGGGACATTCCCCACTGAGGCCATGCTATTCAATGGCAAATCAGCTAGCATCTGGAATTCAATTCAGACCTGAGCTCCTGGTTACTGGAATTGCTGGAAATTCCCTAATGGAATTTTCCTGGCTGGCTCCCTGACAATTTCCTTAAATGTTTCTTAGTAATTTCTGTTTCTCCTTTTGAGAATTCTGTGTTTTGATCTGTACCACATTTTTAAATGATTGTTTGTTTTCTTGATGTCCATATTTTTTAAGTTCTTTGTGTATTTTAGATATCTGGAGCTGTGTATAGAAGATGCTGTCCTTTGTCAAATAGAAGATATTTATTTACCTGAGGTCATATATAATTGTTGATCTCAATGCCTAACTGTAGCAATTCAAGGCTATTCCCTATACTCTGTTCTATCTGATTCAGTATGTTCAGTCACAGCTTGAGGTCCTTGATCCACTGGGAGTTGAGTTTTATGCAGAATGTTAATTATGGATCAATTTGGACTCTTGCACATGTAATCATACAGTTTGAAAAAAAAAGGAAAACCACCAGTTGTTAAAGATTCTGTCTTTTTCTAGTTTGTTTTTCTGGATTTTTTAAAATCAAAATCAGAGGTCTGTAGATATATGAAATTATCTCCATGCCTTCAACTCAATTTCATTGACCAATATTCCTATTTTCATGCTGTTTTTATTACTATGGCTCTGTAGCTCCATTTAACATCAAGAATGATGATACCTCCAAAAGTTCTTCTATTATTAATTTCATTTTTATATTTTCTTGGAATTTTTGTTTTTCTATAGGAAGCTGAAAATGGTCCTTTGTGGGTTTTTTTGCATTATTTTTTGTCTCCATTTTTATTTAAATTAGAAACAAAATTATTTTACATGTCAATCCCAGTTCACTCTCCCTCCCCTCCTTCCCTGCCCCCCCAACTAACATCCTACCTGTCCCATACACTTTCTGTTCCCAAGGGAGGGTGAAGCCTTCCATGGCGGGTCTTCAGAATCTGTCATATCCTTTGGGATAGGGTCTAGGCCTACCCCCTTGTGTCTAGGGTCAGGGAGTATCCCTCCATGTGGAATGGGCTCCCAAACTCCATTCCTATGATAGGGATAAGTACTAATCTACTACAAAAGGTTCCATAGATTTCTGAGGTTTCCTCACTGACACCCGCATTCATGGGGTCTTGATCAGTCGCATGCTGGTTTCCAAGATATCAGTCTGGGAACCAAGAGTTGCCCGTTGTTCAGGTAGACATTTCCCTAGCACCTGATTTCTCTATTATTGCATCTCTTATTTTGTTCTTCTCTACTCTTCCCCCTACACAACCTTCTTGCTCCTTAATGTCCTCCTCATCCCCCCTCTTCTCCCTTTCTCATTCTCCTAGCTCCCACTCCACTCCCCTCATGCTTCAATTTGCTCAGGAGATCTTGTTCCTTTCTCCTTCTCTGGAGAACCATGCATGTCTCTCTTAGAGTCCCCCTTGTTTCCTATCTTCTCTGACAGTGTGGATTGTGGGCTGCTAATCCTTTGCTCTATGTCTAAAATCTGTATATGAGTGAGTTAATAGGATGTTTGTCTTTTTGTGACTGGGTTACCTTTCTCAGAATGGTTTCTTCCATTTACTTGCAAATTTCAAAATTCCATTGTTTATTTTTGTTTTTGACCCCAGTGAGTAACACTCCACTGTGTAAATGTACCACATTTTCTGTATCCATTCTTCAGTTGAGGGGCATCTACATTGTTTCCAGATTCTGGCTATTACAAATAATGCTGCGATGAACATCACTGAAGAGATGTCCTTGTTGTATGAATGTGCTTCTTTTGGGTATATGCCTAAGAGTGGAATTGCTGGATCTTGTGGTAGACTGATTCCCATTTTCCTGAGATATCACCATACTGATTTCCAAAGTGGCTGTGTGAGTTGGCACTCCCCCCAGCAGTGGAAGAGTGTTCCCCCTTCTTCATCTGATTAAGAAATACTCAAGAAAATGGTCCTTTGAAGTTCTGTGAAGAAGTGAATAAATATTTTAGAATTTTGATGGGGATTACATTGAATCTGTAGATTGTTTGGTAGAATAGTCATTTTTACTCTATTAATACTACTGCTCCATGAGTAGAGGGGATTTATCCATTGTCTTAGATCTTCTTCAGTTTCTTTCTTCAATGCTTTCAAATTTTTATCATATAAGATTGTCACTTGTTTGGTCAAAGTTACCCAAAGGTATTTTTTATATGATTTTAAGAGGTATTATTTTTCTGACTAATTTATCAGTCCATGTGTCATTTATTTGTGATAAGGCAACAGATATGTTTGTATAAATTTTGTGTCCTTCTACTTTTTTGAAAGTGTTTATCAGCTGTAGTACTTTATTAGTGCCTGATGTATACATTTGTATCATTTGCATGTATGGATACTTTCACTCATTCCTTTCCTGTTTGCATCCTATTTGATGTCCTTCAGTTGTCATATTGATCTAGCTAAGACTACATATAGCATATTAAATAGTTATTTAAAAAAGTGGGCTGCCTTGTCTTGTTTCTTATTTTAGTGGAAATGTTTGGTGCCTGTGTGTCTTTAGGTTGATGTTGGTTGTGGGCTTGGTTTGAATCATGTCTCTTATTTTGAGATATGACTTTTAGATCTCAAGTTTATCTAGGACTTCTGTCATGAAAGAGTTTTAAATTTTGTTTGATTGGATGATTTTATATTTTTACTTAAAGTCTATTTGTGTGGTCAATTACATTTATTGGTTTGCAAATGTTGAACCAACCCTTCATCTCTGGAAGGAAACCTACTTGAACATGAATAATGTTATTTTTGATGTATTCTTGGATTCAGGTTAAAAGTGTTTTATTGTGACAATCTTTGCCTTTATGCTCATGACAGAAATTTGTCTGTGATTTTCTATATGTGTTGGATCTCTTTGTGGTTTAAGATTCAGAGCACCAATATGGCCTCATAAAAGTAATAATGTTTCTCCTCCTCCTCCCCTTCCTCCTCCTCCTTCTTCTTCTTTTGTAGAATAATTGCAAAAGCATAAGTGTTAATTCATTGGAAGACTGATAGAATTCTACACTACAACAATCTGGCCTGAGCTTTTTGTTTGTTGGAACAGTTAATTAATGCTTTTATTTCACTAAAGTTTATAAACTTAGTCTATTTAATTTGCTTAATTGTTTTGATTCAACCTTCAAATGTGGTACACAACAAGAAAATAGTTCATTTCTTTTACACTTTCCAATTTGGTGAGCTGTGCATTTTAAATTATGTCCTTATGATTCTCTGGGCTTTCTTGATGTCTTTTGTTATTCTCTCTTTTGTCTCTGTTTTGGTTAGTTTGCATCTTCTCTCTTCACATTTTAATTCATTTGACTACATATTTTCTATCTTTATGATTTCCTCAAGGAAGCAAATCTTTGGATCATTGATTACTTATATTTTGTAGTAATGTTCTTTCTCTTTTAGTGATTTTAAATATTAATTTGATTATATCTTGCCATGTACTCCTTTTAGATATTATTTATTCTTTTTTCCCAATACTTTCAAATATGCAATTAGTAACCCATATACATTTTTCTTTTTATGTATGTACTCAGAGCTATGAACTTGCTTCTTAGTAACACCTTCATTATGTCCATAAGTTTGGGTGTGTTGTATTTTAATTTTCATTCTAGTCTAAGTTTTTAATTTCTGTACTGACCCATTTTTCATTCAGTTATGATTTGTTCAGTTTCCAAAATTCTGTAAGATTTTTATTGTTGATATCTGGATGTCATCTGTGGTGGTCATATAGGATGAAGGGCATTTTTTCAGTTTCCTTGTTTCTGTGGAGCCTTGCTTTGTGCCCAATATATGGTCAACTTTGGAAAAAGTTTCATGAAGTTCTGAAAAGAATAAATATTTTTGTGTGTTGTGGTGAAATGATCTGTAAATATCAATTGTAATTACTATGCCCTTTATCTTCAGCATTTCTCTCTTTAGTTTTTGTATGGATGACCTGTCTATTGGAAAGAGTGGAACATTGAAGTCATCTACTCTGAATGTGTTTTTAGATGTAGTTTTTCTTTTATGAACGAGGTTTATAGATGTTGAGAATTTCAATATCCTCCTGGTATAGTTTCTTTAATGAGTATGTATTGCCTTACCTATCTCTTTTGATTTGTTGTGGTTTGAAGTTTAATTTATTAGATATTAAATCCTATACCAGCATGCTTCCTGGGTACATTTGCTGGATATACTACCTTAGGCTGTCATCTGTGTTTTCTTTGTGTTTGTAGGAAATCCATCCAGGCCCTTCTGTCTTTTAGATTGTCCTCTGAAAAATCAGGTTTTATTCTGTCAGTTCTGCCTTTATATATTGTCTGTTCTTTTTCTCTTATACCTTTTAATATCCCTTCTTTTTCCTATATGTTAGTATTTTTTTATTATGTGCCAGTAGGAATTTCCTTTCTGGGATAGGCTAGTTGGAGCTCTATATGCTTCTTGTAAGTTGTTAGGCTCCTCCACCTTTAGGTTGGGGATGCTTTCCTCTATGATTTTGTTGAAAATATTTTCTGTGACTGTTAATCGGGTTTCTTCTCCCTCTATACCTATTATTATTATTAGACTTGGTATTTTTCTAGTGCTTCAGATTTACTGGATGTTTTGTGTCCGATTTTTGTTTTTACATTTAACAATCAATTTCCTTTGCTGAGGTGTCTATTTCTCATATTTTGTCTTCAGTGCCAAAGATTCTCTATTCTATTTCTTCTATTTAGTTAGCAATGCTTGCCTTTCTGATTTCTGTTCTATTTCCTAGATTATTTCCATTTCTTTCTCAGTTTGGGTTTTCTTTATTAAATCAACTTTTGCTTTCATGTCCTGAGTAGTTTATTTATATTGTTCCATTTTTTGTGTGTTTTCATAGATTTCCTTAGTACATTTATTTATTTTCTCTTTAAGGTTCTTAAGGACATTTATAGTAGCTACTTTGAAGTCCTTTCCTTTTATTTCAACTATATTGCACTTCTCAGGACTACTATAAGTAATGTTGAGTGTGTTTTTACACTGGTGTCTAGGCATCTGGCTTTGGGATGATTGTAATTCTAGGTGCTGATAAGTGGTTTGGGGCTTTTGGATAAATTTTTCATTTCTAAGCTCTGTTGTGCTCTCTCATGCTTAGGAGAGTGTGGTGACTGTGTGCTGCCTGATTGGGAATGTTTCTGAGATCCTTCTGTGGCCACTAGACTCTTGTATAGGATGTACCTCTAGGTGGTGTTGGAAGATGACACTAAGAAATAGACAGGTTAGAAGGGAGTGTACCTAAGAGGATGCAGAGGAGGGAGGAAAACTGTGAGTGCCATTAGGGTCTGGGTAGAGACCTTGGAATGGGGATATAGAGGAAGAATAAGCGATAGTAGACAGCATGCTACAAAATTGATAATAAGCCTGGGGGATTTGAGTTTTTGGAGAAGAGGAAGAATGTGGAAATTGTGCCTGATTCCCTGGCAGCTGAGGATAGCAGGTTCCTAGGGATTGCTTACTGGAGTGGACAGCAAAGACAAACGGATAGTGTGGTGGAGGAAGGCTATAAGAGAAGATCAGCATGTCCCAGCATTTTTAAAATATAGGTTTAATTTTGAAACCATGTCTAAATGTGTTTGGACTGGAGTTCAATGTGCATATCAGGATGATTTCATCTTGGGCAGTTCTAGTTTGTCAGCCTTGCAAATGCGACTTTAAAAGGAAACAGGGTTCAAAGCATTAGAGATTTTAAAACTATAGATATTACAATCATCTCAAACAGAAAAAAATTATACTATCTGCATCTATCAAGATAAGTATATATTAAACAAGGTAAATATATCTACATATATTTGTGTATATGTAACACAAGTCTTCTGCAAATAAACAAGTCTGGGATATCATCTTAAACTTTTGAGAATAACTAAGTCAAAAGCACTAATAAAAGCTTCTGATGGAGAGGATATGGAATAAGAAGAGGAACAGTCCTTCATTGCTGATGTCAGTGCAAATATGCACAAACACTTTGGAAATCAGTATGGCAGTTTCTCAAAAGATTAGAAATTGATCTACCTCAAGACCCAGCAATACCACTCTTTGGTATATACTCAAAGGATGCACATGCCTATCTCAAGAACTTTTGTTCAACTATGTTCATAGCAGAATTATTTATAATAGTAAGAACCTGGAAGAAACCTAGATTCCCCTCAACTGAAGAATGGATAAAGATAATATGGTACTTTTACACTATGGAGTCTACTCAGTGGTAAAAAGCAATGGCATCTCCATTTGCAGGCAAATGGATGGAACTAGAAGAAACCATTCAGAGTGAGGTAACCTAGACACAGAAAGATAAACATGGTATGTACTCACTTATATGTGGATAGTAGAGATAAAGCAAAGGATAACCAGCCTACATTCCAGGAAACAATGAGGACCCTAAGAGAGACATTCATGGACCCCTGGCAGGGGAAATAGACAAGATCTCCTGAGTAAATTGGGAGATTCAGGGGGGGGGGAGAAAGGGTGGTGGGAGCATAAGGAAGGGAGAAGGGGAAAGAGAACATGAGGGATATGGCAGGTTGAGTTCGGGGAAGGAGAGACGTAGATTGATAGAGGGAGCCATTCTGAAGTTGAGAAACCCGGCACTAGGGAAATTCCCAGGAGCCCACAAGGATGACCCCAACCAAAAATATAAGCTATAATGTAGAGGGTACCTTAACTGCCCTTCCTCTGTAATAAGATTGATGACTGCCTTTATTGCCATCAGAGAGTCTTTGTCCAGTAACTGATGGAAGCAGATGCAGAAATTCACAGCTAAGTACTTGGCCTAACTCCTGGAGTCCAGTTGTAGAGAGAAAGGAGCAATAATGTGACCAAAGAAGTAAAGACCATGATGGGAAAACCTATAGAAATGGCTGACCTGACAAAATGGGAGTTCACTGACTCCAGACTGACAGCATAAGACCAAACTATGTCCTTTGAATTTGGGGGGCTTGGAGGGCCACTACCAGTGGAAGATGTATTTATCCCTAGTGAATGAACTGGCCTTTTAGAGCCCATTCCCTATGGAGGGATACCTTGCTCATCATAGGTACAAGTGGGAAGTCCTTGGTCCTGCCTCAAATTATGTGACAGACTTTGATGCTTCTGCATAGGAAGCCTCACCCTCACTGAGGAGTAGATGGGGAGTGGGGTGTAGAGAAGATAGGAGCAGTGGTAGGACTAGAGAGAGGGGGAACTGTTATTGAAATGTAAATAAGATTGTTTTTAAAATTAAAGAAAACTTTAAAAATCAAAAGATTATAAAATAATAACATGTAAACATTGGTGAGATGTGGAATGGGTCATTATGTGGATTTTAAAATGTTTTAAACTACCCTAAAATTTTGTGTCTGTTCTAATTGTGAGGTTGTGATATTTGTGATAAACAAACATATTTTTCATGATTTATTGTTAATAGTAATATTATTATTTACATCCCATTTGCAGTTTCCCCTCGTCCTCTTCTCCTAGTCCCTTTATTCACCTACCCTCTGCCACTGCATCTACCCTTCTTTCTTTTCAATTCATAAGAGAGCTTGCCCTGCAGCATTGTCAACCAAACATGATGTATCAAATTGCAGTAAGAGTAAACACTTCGCCTTAAATTAAGGCTGGCAAATGCAGTATTAGGAATAGGCTCCTAAAATCAGGAAAGAAATCAGAGAAAACTTCTGCTAGCATTATTAGGAGTCCCACTCCCCAAAAGACCAAGCTATCACAACTATAACATACTAGGTCAGGTATACGCAGGCTTCCTGGGTGTCAGTTCAGTCTCTATGAGCCCCTATGAGCCCAGGTTAGTTTATTATGTGAGTTTTCTTGTAGTATCCTTGTCCCTTCTGGCTCCTGTAATCCTTCCCTCTCTTCAGCAGGATTCCCTGAGCTCTGCCTGATGTTAGGAGCTGGATATAGCATCTATAGGGAAAGCTGTGCTAGACACCAATCTATGAGTATACCAGAATATTATTAGGCATCATACATTGACATTTTCCCAATTGTGTTTGGTTCTAACCTATGTCTCTGGGATATCCAGCCTCTGGCATCTGGCCCTCCAAGCTGTGTCAGGGATGGGCTCCCTCTCATGCTGTGGATATCAGACTATACTGGTCATTGGATGGCCAATTCCAATATGTCTACACCACCTTTAACCAAGCACATCTTATATGAAGGACAAATTGTAGGATGAAGTTTATATGGCTATATTGGTGTCCTACTTCAGCCACTGGAAGTCCTGCCTGGTCAAAGGAGGAGCTGAGTTCATGGTATGTTTTTCCTGTTGCTAAGAGTATTAGCTATGTTCATACTTGTATATACCTGGGAGTTTCAGTTTCTCTGGGTTTCTACCTTACTCTGAAATGCCTCCTTTTCCAGTAATATCTTCTAGTGCTCTCACTCCCCACCACACCCAACACGATCACTCTTGTTTCCAATCCACCCACCCCAAGTTCAACCTCAAAGTCTATTCTATTTCCTCATTCCAGGAAGATTTAAATGTCCACTCTTGAGCCTGTCTTGTTACTTAGCTTCTCTTGCTCTGTCTACTATACCTTGGCTGTCCTTTTCTGTATAGCTAAAATCTACTTATAAGTGATTAAATACCATGTTTGTCTTTCTGGATCTGAATTACCTAAGTCAGAATGATTTTTTTTTCTAGTTCTATTCATTTGCAGGAAAATGTTACAATGTCATTATTTTTTAACAATACTCCAATGTATACATGTACCATATTTTCCTGTATCCATTCTTTGGTTGAGGGACATCTAGGTTGTTTCCAGTTTCTGGGTATTATGAGTAAAGCTGCTATGATCACTGGTAAGCAAGTTTGCTTTTGGTATGATTAAGCATCCTTTCTGAATATGCCCAAGAGTGTTATAGCTGTATTTGAAGAAAAGAAATGCCTAGATTTCTGAGGAGCCATCATATTGACTTCCATATTGGTTGTACAAGTTTACATTCTCACCTGCAATGGATTAGTGCTTTCCTTACTCCATCACATCCTTGCCAACATGAGCTGTCACTTGTGGCATTTATCTTAGCCATTCTGACATGTGTAAAATAAAATCTGTATGTAGCTTTGATTTGAATTTCCCTGATGGCTACAGATATTAAACATTCCTTTGAGCATTTCCATGTAAACTGGAAATTCTTCTGTTGAGAATTCTCTGTTTAGATCTATACCCTAATTTAAATTAGATTATTTGGTTTGTTGAAGTCTAGCTTCTAAAGTTCTTTATATATTTTGGAAAGCAACTCTCTGTGAGAAGTGGGGTTGGTGAATCTCTTCCTATTCTGCTGGCTACCATTTTGTCCTATTTATGGGATCCTTTGCCTTACAGAAGATTTCCGGTTTCATGAGGTCCCACTTATTTTTATTATATTTATTTATTTATTTTATTTTGGTTTTCAAGACAGGGTTTCTCTGTGTAGCTTTGGAGCCTATCCTGGCACTCACTTTGGAGACCATGCTGGCCTCGAATTAACAAAGATCCACCTGCCTCTGCCTCCTGAGTGCTGGGATTAAAGGCGTGTGCCACCAATGCCTGGCTGAGGTCCCACTTATTAATTGTAGATTTTAGTGACTATACTATTGGTTTTCTGTTCAGAAAGTTATCTTCTGTGCCAACCAGTTCAAGCCTATTCCCCACTTTCTCTTCTATCAGATTAACTGAATCTGGATTGATGTTAAGGTCTTTGATACACCTGGACTTGTGCCAGGGTCCAGTCTCAGCTCAGTTTCAGATACTGAAACAGGGAAGGGATGTAGGTACAAGTAGAATTCATTCAAGTGGTCCTGATAAACTTGGGATGTATTTATTTATACTTAAGCAGACTTTTTTCTTACAGAGGTTAAGTGTATAGCTTAATTTTTGGTTTCTATTTTTGACTTTAAGAAATACATCACAATTTAAAGAATACATTGGAATCATTATAAAAGCCGTCATTGTTCCTCTTTATGCTTCCCCAAATACACCTTCCAACCTCCTACATAAGTTGAACATAGAGTGCAGCAATTTTTCAGGCATACTAACTACTGAGCCAGACACATCCTGCTGTTGCTACTGACAGCTACTTGTGGTTACAAAGTTAAAAACTGATAGACATGGACACAATGCTTTAACAAAAACACTTTAACAACAATATTCAAACCCAGACAATTTTTTATGTCTGCAAGATATGGTTTTTATACAGTCCCCTTTTTCACAACTGTTCCATATCTTATTTTCTCTGTAAAAGGCAGACTTTGACAAAGCACTCCTCCCATCTGATAAAAGCTCTTATCCACATTTATCATTGTAGTATTTCCTCTGATCCTACCATTCATTCTATATGTGGTGTCCAGTGAACTTATTTGTGACAGTTGTCAATATGTGTATTCTTGAAGCTTTTCTGTGTATGCATGACTTATTCTCCTCTTGAGAACTGTGAGACATGGTTAATGTTCCAAATGTTGTTTTCTCATATGTACATAACTATCTCTATTGATTCAGAAAAGTTCCCAGGATTGAGAGTTGGGGTTAGTAATTTCAGATAAGTGATTTGAGAAGCATTAGCTACTTTTGAATCTTAGGGGAAAATACTGTAGAAAGAACAGAATTTTCAGGACAAATTACAGTGTTTACATCTATGACTGACAAAGTAAAAATAAATCCACCCAAAGTATCACCAATATAATTAGAGTTATAGGAGCCTGCAAGTAGCACAAATGTTACAAATTCCTAAGCTTTCCCATAGACTACTGATATTTGCCAAGTGAGATCTTTTGACAACTATTTCTATGGATGCCTTACTCACAGGTAACCTGTTGGATAGGTAGTGATATATTGATCAGAGACTATGTTGCATGGCTCCCAAAAGATGTCAGTTTTGTGCAAGAAGATATATATGGATTCATTTGCATGTTTTTTACATGCTGACACATGGTCATACAAGCACAGTTTTTAAAGAAAATTTCTTTTTTCCATGTTATAAGTCTTGACTCTTTATCAAAAATCAGGTGTTCATAGGTGTGTTGATTTACTTCTGGGTCTTCCATTTGATTCTGTTGACTAAAGTCTTTATTTTTATGCAAATACCATGCAATTTTGTTACTATTGCTTGCTAGAATAGCTTGAAATCAGGAATGGTGATACATCACATAGTTCTTCTATTTTACAGGTTGTCTTATCTATCCTGAATATTTTGTTTTTTCATATAAAGTTGGGTATTGTATCAAGTATCAAGTATTATAAAGAACTGTATTGGCATTTTAATGGCGATTACCTTGAATCTATATATTGATTTGGTAAGATGGCCATTTTATCTATGTTAATCCTACCAACCCATGAGCATGGAAGAGCTTTCCATCTTCTGATGTCTTCTCCAATTTCTTTCTTCAAAGATTTGAAGTTCTTGTCATACAAGTCTTTCACTTGCTTGGTTATACTTATCCCAACATATTTTATATTATTATTGGCCATTATAAAGGTGTGGTTCCACTATTTTCTTTATCTTCCTATTTATCATTTGTAGATATGAGGGCTACTGATTTTTTTTTTAAGTTAATCTGGTATCCAGCCACTTTTCTGAAGATGTTTATTAGCTGTCGGGGTTCCTTGATAGAATTAGTGGGGTCACTTATGCATACTATCATATCATCAGTAAATCCAAATACTTTGATTTATTCCTTTTCAATTTCTATCTCCTCAATAACTCTTAGTTGTCTTATTTTACTAGATGGAAATTCAAACACTATATTGAATAGATATGGAGAGAATGAAAACCCTGTTCTTGTTTCTCTTTTCAGTGGAATTACTTTTAGTTTCTCTACATTTCATTTGATGTTGTCTAATGCTTGTTGTCGATTACTTTTATTATGTTTACTTAGGTCCCTTGTATCCTTTATCTGACCAAGACTTTTATCATGAAGGTGTCTTTGACTTTTGTCAATGGTTTTTGGAGGATCTAATGAGATGATCTTGTGGATATATGTCTTTCAGTATGTTTATTTTATGGTTTACATTGAAAGACTCTTATGTTGAACCATCTCTGCATCTCTTGAATAAAACCAACCTCATCACTTTGGATGATTTTTGATGTGTTCTTGAATTCAGTTTGGGTATCAGGTTGAATGTGCTTTCATAAAGTGAATTAGGCAATATTCCTTCTGTTTGTAATTTTACAGAATAATTTGAGGAATGCTGGTATGCTCTTCTTTGAAAGTCTGATAGAATTCTGCACTAAAGATTTCTGGCCCTGGACATTTATTTTTTTGTTCAGGGACTTTTACTTACTGCTTTTATTTTCTTAGATATTTTAGGTCTATTTAAATTGTTTATCTGATCTTGATTTAACTTTGGTAAGTTGAATCTATGATGAAATTTGTACATTGCTTTTAGATTTTCCAATTTTCGTGGAATACATGTTTTTTAATGTTTCAATAATTCTTTGGATTTCCTTGGTGACCACCTTTCATTTCTGATTTTGTTAATTTTGATATTTTCTCTGTTCATTTACTTAATTTCAATAAGTGTTTATCTATCTCATCGATTCTGTCAAAGAACCAACTCTTTTTCCCCTTGTTTTTTGTATTATTCTCTTTGTTTTTATATTGATTTTAGCCCTCAAAGTTTTATTTTCTTCTTTCTATTCATCTTGAGTATGTTTGCTTCATTTTGTTCTAGAGGTTTCAGGTATGTCATTAAATTACCAGTATGGGACCTCTCCAAATTCTTTATTAAGGCTCTTTGTGCTATGAACTTTCCTCTTAGCACAACTTCCATGGTGTCACATAAGTTTGGATATTCATTTTCATTGAATTCTAGGAGTCTTTATTTTCTTTCTTTATTTCTGCCTTGACCCTGTAGTCAATCGGTATAGAGTTGTTCAGTTTCCATGAAATTTTAAGCTTTGTGTTGTTTCTACTGTTTTTGAAATCCAGTTCTAATAATGGTACTCTGAGAGGATACATTGGTTATTTCAGTTTTCTTGTATTTGTTGAGACTTGCTTTGTGACTGAGTATGTGTTCAATTATGAAGGAAGTTCTGTGAAGTGCTGAGAAGAATGTATATTCTTTTGGATTTTGTGAAATGTTCTGTAGATAGCTGTTAGGTCCCTTTGGTTCATAACTTATGGTAAATCTGTTCTCCATGTATTTTATGGCTGGGTGACTTGTTCATTGTTGAGAGTGCAATACTGAAGCCTTTTGCTATCAATGTGTGAAGGTCAATGAGTGATTTAAACTTTATTAATGTTTCTTTCATAAATGTGGGTACCTTGCATTTGCTACATAGATGTTGAGAATTAAAATATATTCTGAGTAGATATTTCCTTTGTTGTGTATGAACTGTCCTTCCCCATCTCTCTGACAAATTTTGGGTTGAAATCTATTTTGTTAGATATTATAATACCTACACCAGCTTTCTTCTTGGAGCCATTTGCTTAAAAAATCATTTTTCCAATCTTTTACTCTGAGGTAATGTCTATCTTTGATGTTGAGGTATGTTTTTTATATGCAACAGAATTTGGATATTGTTTTTGCATCCATTCTGTGTGTCTGTGTATTTTTATTGGGGAATTAATTCCATTGATATTGAGAGATATCAATGACCAATGACTGTTAGTTTCTGTTATATTGTTATAGTTGTTGTTGATGATTATGATGGTGTATGTATGTGTATTTTCCTCCCTTGGGGTGTGCTGATATGGGATTATTTATGGCATGTGTTTTCATTAGTGTAGTTAACCTCCTTTGATTTGAGTTTTCATTGTAGTTCTAGATGCCTTGATTTTTGGATAGATGTCATTTACGTTTGATTGTGTCATTAAATATATATTTTTTCAACTATGGTGCTTGAAAGCTTTGATTGGTATAGTAGTGTGAACTGGCCTCTTGGTATGTATCTTAAAGTCTACATCTGTCTAGGCCTTTCTGGCTTATATATCTCCATCGAAAAGTTAGGCATAATTCTAATCGGTCTGCATTCATGTGTTACTTGATTTTTATCTTGCAGCATTTAATATTATGCACTTATTCTGTCTGTTTAGTGTTTGATTATTATGGTTGGTGAATTACATTTCTGGTCCAATCTATTTGGTATTCTGTAAGTTTCTTGTACAATTATAGGCATGTTATTCTTCAGGTTAGGAAAATTTTCTTCTATTTTTTATTAAAATATTTTATGGGTCTTTTAGATGGGAACATTCTGCTTCTTCTTTTCCTATTATTCTTAGTATTGACCTTTTCGTAGTGTCCCTGATTTCCTGGTTGTTTTGTGTTAGGAATATTTCAGATTTAACATTTTATTTTATCAAATTCTTCCATCATGCATTCAATGCCTGAGATTCTCTCTTTTCTCTCTTATATTATGTTGGCGATGCTTGCATCTGTACTTCATGTTTGCTTAACTATATTTTTTCATTTCCAGAATTCCTTCTATGTGTATTTTCTATATGGCTTCTATTTCTATGTTAAGGTCTTGACCAGTTTTATTCATTTCCTTCACATTTTTTTCATTAGTTTTCTTGGCTTTCTTGACTTCCTTTAAAGGAGTTTTGATTTCCTCTACATTTTGTTGTCTTGCCTCAATTCCTTTAATGGGTTTACTCATTTTCTTTTTAATGACATCTATAGGCTACCTAAGTTTGATTTTTAATATATTCTTCTGCTTCAACTATGTTGGAGCATTGAAGACTTGCTGTAGTGGGATTGCTGAGCTCTGGTGATGAAATATTGCCCTGGCTGTTGTTCATTGTGTTCTTATACTGATGTTTAGGCATATGTATTTGGAGTGAATATAGTTCTAGGTGCCAATTTCTAGGTTTGGCTTTGTTGGATGGTTCTTTCTTTCCTTAGTTTCTGTTCTTCTCTGGTCTTCTGAATGTACTGCTCTGTGGTTGAATAGAGGATCCTTGCCCAAGTGGAGGCAGAATTTCTGGTGATGTGTATGGGCTGTCATTTGCCTGGGGGTCCTCTTACTTTTGGGATGCTGGCCTGCCTTCTTATGGCTTGGGAGGCTTCTGTATGGTTTTCAGAGTGCTGGCCCATTCTAGGGCATTCAGGATGCTGTTTTGGTCTCTGGTGGAGTAGGAGGCCTTTGCCAGAAGTGTGTGGTAGGATATCTAAAAATATTTTGATACATGCATTGTTAATCAGTAAAATAAACACTTTATGATAAATTTATATGTATCTCACTGGCCCATTGAAACAAATTTGTACATATTAATGGGTGCCATATAATCATTCAACACATTTTTACTTTCTATAAATTCTGATCAGATTAAACATATTTAACATTGATGGGGGATGTCCTTCTGTATGCTGTGAAAATGTTTCTCTTATTGTTTGATTACTAATTCTATTTCACTCAATGGACAGACAGAGATAGAGAAAGAAGTAGGTGGAGAGAAGAAGGCACCATGTAGCTGCGGGGATGCGAGAGATCAGCCTTGCTGATAAGCAAAGACCATGTGGAGAAACACAAATTAGTACAAATGGGTAAATAATTACATGAGAGCTAGCCATTAAGAATTCCAAGAAATAAGCCAAACAGTACATCATTAATATAAGCTTCTGTGTGATTATTTTGGACTAACTGGCTGTGGGACAGGGCCATACAGAAACTTCTGTCTACAAATGGTACCCAAATAATTGACAAAAATTTCCACATAAAACCTGACAAAAGCTTGAAAAGGGATTCCGAACACAAAAGAACAGAATCTAACATGGCTTCTTTTTAGCTGTATTTTCTCAGGTAGGCTCTGTTTGCTAGAGGCAAGCCGAGGCACTGTTCTTTTAAGAGAGGCTTCCTGACTCAACATTAATGCACAGCACTGTTAGGGTCTTTTAAGAGGCCCTGCTATCAAACAATTATCTGATGTTCATGATTAGTTAGTGGGATGCTTCTTCATGGTGACATGGACCTAGGAACTCTACAGAGCTATGGAGATAAATATGGCTCCCACCAGAACTTCTGCCATGAAGCTAGACTCCAAGGAAGGCAGAGAATGGGTTTGAGCCAGGTGTTGCTTTACTCCTAGCCATGCAGCTTAGCAGATTAAAGACTCATGTGGTCAGAAAAAGGTAAAGATAAACAGCAAAGAGAGATTCAGAAGGAAAAATAAAAACATCTAAACAGTGCATTTAAAATTATACATAGGCTTGAACAAGAAACGGAAAAGAATAAAAAAAAGTCTTTAAGAAAAGAAACAGAGTAGCTAGGTTTGGTAGCACATGCCTTTAATCCCAGCACTCCAGAGATGGGTGGATTTATATGATTTCATGGCCTGCCTGGTTTACAGAGTGACTTCCAGGACAGTCAAAAGTACACCATAAAACCTGTCTCAAAAAGCCCAAAGAATAAAAAGTAAAAATAAAAGAAATAGAGTAATATAAAAAGCCCACATAAAGATATAAAATAAACAGAGAGTCTGGATACTCTAAACATCGAGTATCTCTTGTCACTAAATTGTTTTCTGATGAAGGAGCAACAGCTGCTAAAAGATATGATATAAAATGAATACTTTGCATTGGTATGGATTTTTGTTTATTGATACAAATTTAAGGTCAATTTTGATATATATATATATATATATATATATATATATATAATAGTTGAAAATATATATATATATTTTCAACTATTTAGGTATTGTATTTATACAGCTCTTATAAAAATGTAATGACTATTATAGTCACCTATAATAGTCAAAATTATAGCTATGCTAATTAAATTTTTCATATACAGATATATTTCAAATGGATTGACATTTTTCAAAACCTTTTAAAGACATACAGAATATCACATTTAAAATGGTTTATTGGGGTTTTTCATGACAATGAGAAACAACTGCTCCTAGAAACACCAATTTAGTCAGAGAGGAAGATGGACATCAAAGAAACTCGTTATGGATTTTGCCTTCAACATGGTAGGAATAACCATTTGGGCAATAAACTGTTCTTGCCTGGACTTCTTGACATCATGCTGTCCAAACTGGACAAAGAAATTACAAAGAAAAGTGACTGCTGAGTTTGCCAAGAGACCATCAAGTTTCCTGCTTCATCAAAAAGTCTGCTAGATATTCTGGGCCTATACACTGAAGAGAGATGCCCCAATGTTACAGAAGAAATTTGGGTAACTGTCCACCCATCAAGATGTCCCTGTTAATTCTAGAGGTTTTATATTATCCTTATGGGGTCTTTGATGGAGATGAAGACAGATAGTTATGGTTATGGTTTTCCTTAGTTAAGATAAATTATAGGTTGCATATAAGATTTTAGACTCACAAAGATAGGATAGATGATAGAATATTTTATTTAAATTTTTCTGAATGCTAGTGGAGTACATATTATTAGCTATAGTTCTTGCTTAATAACCATTTTGTTATATATAATTGTCTTATGTTAAAGTAAATATCTTCCTTTTTGTTTAGATAGGAAGGAGGACATGATGGCAGATGCCCTTCTGTATGCTGTGAATAATTGTTTCTCTCATTGTTTGATGAATAAATCTGTTTTGACAAAAAAAAACAGACAGGAATTAGCCAGTCAGGAAATGCAAACAAGGATAGCGAAATGTAGTAGGTATAGATGAGGGGATGCCATGTAGCTGCTGAGGAAGCAAGACACCTAGGCATCACCAATAAGCCAAGACCACATGGAGACACACAGATTAATACAAATGGGTTAATAATTAAGAGAGAGGTAGCCAATAAGAAACCTGAACAATAAGCCAAACAGTTTATAATTAACATAAGCCTCCATGTATTTACTTGGGACTAAGCAGCTTTGGGACCAGGCAGGAAGAAACTTCCATTTACATACCACACTACAATATATCATTTATTTGAGATAGACATTTTAAGTCTTTTGAGATTTTCACTTAAAACTGATTATTGTTACCTGTAGTTATTTTTATGTAATTTGATTACTGCTATTGGATATTGACAATGTGATAACTTTGAACTTAAAATTAATTATTTTGTTAATTACATCATTTACATATATTTTTCAACTAAATTTTTATTAGTTATTCATCTGTGCTTACTGATGAAAGCCTTAGTATTAAGACACTTTTGTTTGATTTGGATTCATCTTTATGGTCAAAAGAATTGTCTAATAGAACAAACTATGAGATTTTGTGTATACTGCATTTGGAGCTCATATATGTATTATAAACACATAATATTATTCTTTTGTTAGTCAGGAAAAGAACAAAATGACCAGTAAATTGCACACTGGGTTGAAGGTTATGATTATTCTACTTTTGATTCAATTAATGTCTAACTTCTTTTCTCAGTGAGATGTAAAGCAAACACATCTTGACATCACTTAATGCACTATAGAAATTATATCACATTTCAAAAGCTTATATGGTATCCTGACTGTATGATCCACTTATCTTGAATATTCATAAAATTAATAGTTTCCTTTGCAGAAATGACCTTCAGTAAGAGATCCTTGATGATGTTTTGGAGAAGTATGTTACTTGAACACAAGTATTTATAGTTGTGTCTATGAAATATCTTTTTTAAAAGCTCCTAGAATGGAGAACAAAACATCTTATGAGTTACCAACAAGCAAACAAAATCACCACAATGTAAAATCTTCTGCCTCTCTCTCACTCCTCCGTGCTCCCCATTCAGGAATTGTATTATTATATGACTCTATATACTGAGATTATATTAAAATATTGAAAAATGATGAGAGAATAAATGATGTCTCTACAAATAATATAAGTAATGAAAAAAAGAGTGATAATTGGACTTAACCATTAAGCAACATAACCACATACACCCAACATGCTGTGTTATACATGAAAAACACATCGTTTCTCCATCAATTTAAGAGACAGTTTTCAATGTATTGCAATGCTTTATCAAAATAGAACTCATTATATCCAATTTCAAAATAGAGTACACAATCAAAGAAAATGAAACAACATATACTTTGTTTCCAATTGGAGAGTCAGAAGGATGATTTTACAGTTTTGCTTTTCTGAGTGCAAAGGAATCATTCTTTATGAGCTTCTGGAGAAGGAAATCAGGCCAGGCTCAGTATGAAACCTCCTCACATCTTCCCTCCCAACAGTCACACTACAATTAGTCTGCTCCTGTTATTTCATTATCACATTTTAATTTCAGTGCCACAGATGTTACCCCAAATTATGTTATCATGTTCAAATACATTTTTATCATAGCAATTTTCAAAAAATAAAATAAAAACTGTTCTTAGCCCCCATGTGTATGTGTTTGCAGGTTTTCCATTCTTATAAGGAAGAAGTCAGATTTCTCTCTGTGGTTGAATTATGTGTAATTGTCAAAACTGCGGTCAAGTAAATGTTTTCCACTGATATTTTAAGTACTAAGGAAGGAGACTGGAATACAAACTTTTATAAATTTTCCACTATCATACTGAAGGTCTTTGTGCTTATGGTACTCCAACTATTTATGTAAATATAAGCTTTGTGGCCAATATGCTGTGATTTTCATGAGATGTGTCAAGTAATATGTGCAAGAACCTTGGGGCCAGTTGAATTCTCATTTCACTTATAATAAAAAGCTTAAATATAAATTTTTTTTCAGGATTCTCTTACCCTTATGTAGAAATGACTCCTTTCATCAGATCAAATTCTTAGGAAAAGGAGAAGTTCTGTTATTTTGGATCTAATGTTTCTTACTGGTATGTTAATTTAGTTTATCCATATCTAAGGAGAAACAAAAATCAAATGGAAATATATAACTGTGAATTAACAATCCCTAGCCTTGGTTTCCACATTTACTTCACAAATTGTTTAATTTCTGATGTCATTTTCTGTTAGTATGAAAGACAGTGGCCATTGCAAAAGATTTAATAATCACAGAATAATGACTTTGCAGGAGGATAGAAACATAGTGCATACACACACACACACACACACACACACACACACACACCCTATTGTCCCATTATTTTCACATAGAATAGAAGGTGAAATTTCATTCAAATTGATGAAATGATTCAAGGAATTAATTGCATCCAAACAAAAACGAAGATTATTTTTATTAAGATGACAAATGAAAATTATTTTTATTTAGAACAAATGAAGATATTTTGAAATATGTGTATCATGGAATTGCTTTGTGGAATTACTTAACATAACTGTTACATCACACACTAAATTTTGTGTCTTTTGAAAAAATCTTGTAAATAAAACACCAGATCCATTTAGACACTATATTACCCTTTGGGTCAATGTGTTCAATTTTTTTTTGAGATTTTTTTATTTAGAAACAATCTTATTTTACATATCAATCCTAGTTCCCTCTCCCTTTAATCCTCCCATGTCCCCTACTCACCCACCCCCATCTACTCACCAGGGATGGTGAGGCTTTCCATGGGGGGGCATGAAAGTCTGTCACATAATTTGAGGAGGGCCTAGGTCCTCCATTAGGAATTGGCTCCCAAAGTCCATTTGTGCACTAGGCATAAATACTGCTTCAACCATCAGAGGTCCAATAGACCCCAAACAGACACCAACATTCAGAAGGCTTGGTTCAGTCCAATTGTAGTTCCCAGTTTTATGACTGGGGTCCTTGTGTTCCAACTTGATCAGGTCAGCTGTTTCTGTGGGTTTCTCCAGCATGGTCTTGGCCCCTTTGCTCATCACTTCTCCCTGTCTACAACTGGATTCCAAGATTCAGCTCAGTGCTTAGCTGCAGATTTCTGCTTCTGCTTCCATCAGTTACTGTCATCAATATCATTATAGGGGAAGGGCATTTAAGGTAGCCTGTCCCCTATTTCTTAGATTCTTAGTTAGTGTCGTCATTGTGGATCTATTGACATTTCCCTAGTCCTAGATTTCTCTTTAAACCTATAATGGCTCCCTCTATTAGGGTATCTCATTTTTTAAACATGTTTTTTATTGATTATTTGGGAATTTCTCATCACACACTCCAATCACTCTATATCTGCCTTCATTTGCTTAGAATCACTACCAAAAGAAAATAAAAAAATAATTAGAATTAGAACAAGCAAACAAAAAACAATTCATGCCTCTATTTTCCTACCTCTCCAACACTTCTTCATTTGTCTTGCTGGCATTGGGAGCTGCTGTGTGCCATATAGTATACTTTTTTGTCCACTAAACTTGAGTTGCAAATGTTCATTGTAATAAGTTATTGGTTTGGTTCAAGTCCTGTGGCTTCTGGAATACCATAATACCATACCCTTACCTAAACTCCTTTTGGATATCTTGCTGTTGCCCCAAGTTATGGAGATCATGTGGTCAAGGTTTTGCAGGAATAGTATCTTCACCTATGCTGGCAGGTCATAGATGGGGTAGATTTTGGTTTGGGCCTCCTCCAACCCTAGCGTGTAGGTCTGTGTGGTAACTATTTTAGACAGTCAGGGACAATAGGACTGGCCTCCTCTAGAGAGTGGTAGGGTCAGTTATCTCATGCCCTTGGTGAGTGATGGGACAATCTCTTGGAGTGTAGTGCCAGCTCACCTGTCAAAGGCAAGGCCAGTGCTCCTGCCACAGTGGACATTATGGAGCGGGACCAACTATCCCAGGGCCAGCAAATGATGGTGCTAACTCAGCATGGTCCTAGGAATTCAACAGCCATAGTTCCTATGACCCCCTGTGATAACATAGGTCACAGAGATTAACACAGTCCCTAGCTTCAGCAAGACCAGGGACCTAGCCATAGCCCTCAGCAGCAGCTGCTGAGAGTTGTTAGTAGCAAGGTCTTCATCATAGCCCTCTGAGAATGTACAGCATATGACAATTAATAATTCAGGTATTGACACACAAGATGGAACTCTCTGATGGTGAAAACCTTATCAAGCAAGGATTATAGGGCCTCCGATTCTGAAGACTGGTTTCTTCTGTCTGTAATTCTTCCCTAACTACATCTATGAATATTTTTCACATTTCTTCTGTGTCTATCTCATGAAAATATCCCATCTACAGGACATACTTACAGCTGTGGATGGTCAGGAAAATGATTTCTTCTTAACCTTATAATTCTGATGGATAGAAATAATACTATGATATATTTGATTATTCAGACTGACATAGGAAAATAATAGTATTCTCAGTCACAAAGACAGCTAGTTTTAGACTTCAGAACAAATTCAAAACAAACTGAATGCTCCTGGAGATGAATACACAAGGACAAATTCTCAGGTGTTTACTGCTGAATCAAGGTCAGGCATGAAGCAACTTTGATAGGCATAACCTCCTGTAATAATGGATTTTCTGCATGTGATTGCAACCTCAAGTTACAAGTCAACTAACTGTTTATTGTTTAAGGTCTCAATTTCAATGTCACTTTCTGTCTGGGAACTCTAACCACTTAAAGCTACACTCATGGTCAAGCATTACTCACTGGTTGGTCAGTGTGATATCCCTATCCTAAGAGAAATTATGTGATCAGGATGCCTCTGTTTTTTATTATTTACTCAAGATGTGCTGTGTGACCCAGAAAATGTGATTCATGTTTGTACACAGGCTTTGCTGTACAAACAGTGAGGTATGAGAGAAGCATGTGTGTGTGAGTGTGTGTGTGTGTGTGTATGAGTGTGTGTGTGCGTGTATGTGTGTGTGAGTGTGTGTGTGTGTGTGTGTGTGAGTGTGAGTGTGAGTGTGTGTGTGTGTGTGTGTGTGTGTGTGTGTGTATGTGTGTGTGTGTGTGTGTGTATGTGTATGTGTGCTGAAAGGGAGATGTAGCTGAATCTGCAGAGAGAAGTAAGAGAGATGTAGGAAGTATGAGAGAAGCAAGAAAAGATGTAGCTGAGTGGGTAAAGAGATATAGAAGACTCAACTCTATAGAAGACAGAAGTGTATGTAGGAGAGACGTATGTGGAGGAAGAAGTATATGGCTGTGTGGAGAATGTAACTGTGTGAAAATAGATGTAACTATGTACAGAGATGTATGTTTGTAAAGAGAGATATGAAGGTGTATGTAAAGAGATGAAACTATGTAGAGATAAAGAGATTTTTCAGAGGGAGGACTTTTTAAAATGAAATAGAAGAGAAGATTACCATAAGGAAAAGTGTATGTTTGTTCCTTTTTTCTTACGTTACCATTAGAAAGCATGTCTGTTTCCTTATTTGTGCTCAGATAGAAAAGTCTACCCCTCAGACAGCGAAGAATTTTTCCGAAGTCCCAGCTACTCTGTAGGCACTCTGTTTGCTATCCTGGGTGCAGTCCTGGGAGCTGTTGCTGCATGTCACTATGGCATTGGGTGGCAACTCAGGCCACTAAGACCATGCGCTACTGCAACCAGGATCTGTGTTGATGTCTCTTGCTCTTTTTACCACCACAGTTTGTGAAGATTCCCATTGTCTGATATTCGATTTTTAAAACTATGCAAAGCATTCACACAATAACAATTAGTGAAAAGGGGTATATGGCAGGTTTGGAGGGAAAAAAGAAAATGGAGCCCTCTAGTATTTAAATTGTCTTCTCAACATAAACAAATGAATAGTATATAGAGAATATGTATGACTTGGAGAGCTTTTTTTTTCCTTTATGAGCACTTGCTGCTATTGCTGAGGTTCTAGGTTAGGCTACTAGTACCCAATATGAGTGGCACTCACATAGACTCAGGCTCACATATAAAATTAAAATTTAAAAAATAAAAGAAGTAACTAAGAATATATGACATGTGTGTCTGATTAATGCACTCAAGTCAACATTTGTCTTAAGTGAAGAATATTATATTGCATGAACATAATATTTTATTTATCTTTCATATTATATATATGTGTGTGTACATATATATATATATATATATATATATATATAATATTATATATATGACTCATACTGGTTAATTTGAGTAATGCTATAGTGATCATTGGAGTGAAAATTTGTCTTTGAAAAATGAATCTCATTGCCCTTGAGGACAATTAGAAACTCTATTTGTGTTAAACTATGTCCTTTTGGCTAAATTTAAAATTGCAATGCACAGCATAGTCTCAGAATTCTTTAATAACATACCTACATCCAGTAAATTTATGTTGTCTACTAGCATAAAGGCACACTGAAATTTCTACTTCTGTGTAATAATCTCTGTAATTTTAGTCTTGTCATAAGTATCTTTTACATCAATTGATTAGAAAAATCCAATGATAATGAAAATTTTAATCAAGAGGCTATATCCTAAATCATTCTCTTTCATTTCAAGAAATTAACTTTCAGTTGGACCATATAATTTCTAGAATCAATATCTTATGACATGTAACATTTATTCATCAATTCAAAAATGTCCTTTACAAATATATTTCTTAAAATGATACCATATAGAAGAAGTATTCTTGTTTATAAAACTGTGAAAATTTTAAAATAATAATGCATATTTTGTGGTTTTGTGTAAAACTTTCAGAGAGACATACAGCTTTCAGAAATCTAATTGCTTAGGAAGTTGTAATTACATTTATTTATTTGTCCGTATGTGTGTCTATGTTGGTAATAAAGAGTATGTTGAGGTCAAAGGGCGACTTGTGGGCACTGGTTCTGTCCTTCTGTCATGTGGGTTCTGGGGTCCTAATCTAGATTGCCAGGCTTGGGCACATTATACTAATGTTCCCATCTATTATTCATTTTGAAATGAAAAAAAATTTTGTTGGTGTTCTAAGCAACAGTGGAGAGGCTACCTTAAATGCCCTTCCCCTATATGAAATTGATACCACGGAGATTTCATCCAGTGGCTGATGGGAGCAGAAGCAGAGATGCATAGCTAAGCACTGAGCTGAACTTCTGGAGTACAGTTGTAGAGAAGGAGGGTGATGAGTAAAATGGTCAAGTCCATACTGGGGAAACCCACTGAAACAGCCTGAACTGAGCAAGTGGTCCTATGCTGGTTTCCTGTTTGTCAGACTAGGATATCAGTGTGTTAAAGAGTCATAAGTCTTTCAATATTCAATCCAGTTCCAAGAACAAAGAAATGGAAACTGTCTCAGTATCCGTCATGTGATAAGGGAATGATGAGAGTGATATGAACAAGCACATGCTACATATCAGAATGTCACTCAGCCACAGAGAAGATGAAATCCTACCACATGCAACAACATGGATAAAAATGGAGAGCTTCATGTTGACAGACACTGTCAGGAAATACTGCATTGCACATGTACATTAAGAATGTTTAAATACTATGATATAAAACTCGAAACTAGAATAGTAGCAAAAAAAAAAAAAAAGACAAGGCAAACTATGGGGGTTGTGTTGAACAAGAAAAGGATGATCAATGATTCTTGGTCTTAGCTAGATTAGGAGAGTCTAGTACACAGCTACAAAGTAGAGTAACAATAGATACAAATTATACAGTGTTTACAAAAGCTATCATATAGAAATGTTAAACGAAATGTTGTGGTGATAGAAAAGTTTAGCCTGATTTTCTATACTAAGAACTCATACTGTCACATGACATTCAATGTGTGTAATGTATATATCTAAGTAAATTTAATTTAATTTTAAATTGAGTTGTTTATTTAGTTAGCTTAAATTTTATTAGCCAAGGATAAAAGAGAAGGGTGCAGTTTTCTTCCTTCCCATACTTGATAATTAGTAAAAGAGACAATCTTCTGTACCAAAGCATCTTTATCAGTACAATGAAATGGGAAGGTAGTGTATTTTCAGTATTGTCTCCTATTTCAGTGTCTCTATGGATGCACTGTGTTCACACTAGCTAATATGACATTGGAGATAGGGAAAAAAGAGAAACCAAACAAGTTCTGCCAATACACAGAAAAATTCAAACAGGAATGTATGACTCTATAACAAATGACTCCTTATTCAAACCCCTAATAATGGATGCATTCCATTAGAAATCAGAGGAGAATGCTGATTACACAGTCCTAAGTGAGAACCAGAGCCCCTCTGTAACATCAAATAACTTCAGGCATATGTTTGCAATCCCCAATATATCTTTGACTAAAAATAATGAATTCTATCATCAGAATTGTAATGATATTTTTGGAAAATTGACAAAATTACTGGAGAATATTTACTGTTGTTTTTAAGTTTCTTTATGATGTTTCAGTTTTGTAAAAAAAAAATGCTGTGTTTTATTCCTGTATGACATTTGAATAAAAATTAGTTTTTGGCAAGTAATTATATGAGGCAGAGCAAGTCCAGGGAACTCATTAACCAATTAATTTTGAGAGTTTAAGGAGGAAAAAGATACAGCCTTTCTCCTCAGCGGGATTTATTTCTAATAATAGAGCTGTGTGCACATAGCTAGCTAGAGCATAAGGTTGAAAGTGGTGTATTTCACAGGACAAGGATTATGTAGTAGCCTAAGAAATTAAGTAATATGAAGTCATAGGAAAGGAATGGAAAGAGATGTTAGGGTCAGATATCCTGAGGAAATTATTTGGCATTTGCTGGAAGTGTTGGAAATGGTCACAGACAAATAGCCCATTTTGGCTTTGACAACTTAGCCCCTCCATATGTCAGGTGTCATCTGAATAATCAGAAAAAAATATTGGGTATGGTAAATGAGATAGACATTCTAGGGATGAAAGAAACACTGTCCTTTGTACACAAAGCATCAGTGACAACGTGGCATTGTATGACAAACCAAACAGCGGGAAAGTGAGAGCCATGAGAAGCTTCAGTCTGTGTCTAACCTTAGGAGTAACAGCTTCTTCATTTCTGTGAAGAGAAACAACCGGAAATTTCACTGAGAAACAGTCAGGACCAACATTTCTTTTTCATGTCCCACCTTTTGTTATCACCATTGTCACCTTTTCTCTCATTGAAGAGATAGGGGGAGGGATTCATTCATGACATGCTTTGGTCAGGTTGTAAGTATCTGAAAGGCAGTGTACTCTTTCAGCATGGTATCGTTACCACAGATATTGCTTTTTATAACACCACTTTTTCTCTCTAGTTAAAGCCTTCTCTGGGTTGGAGTAGGCTGTAAATCTCTTCCTTAGGGGAAGAAGGAGGAGAAGGGAAAAAGGAAGAAGAAGAAGAAGAAGAAGAAGAAGAAGAAGAAGAAGAAGAAGAAGAAGAAGAAGAAGAAGAAGAAGAAGAAGAAGAAGAAGGTGTAGGTCTTCATTCAGCAGCAGAGACCATTAGAAAATTGTAATATTATTAAGCATTTTCAGTGATAAAATGATCAAATTACACTGTAAAAAAATTAAGAACTATACAATTTCTTGCTGAAGATAGGTAAAAGTATTTCCTTTCTTCTTGCTAGATTATAAAATTAATAACCTTAAAGGTTTGCTTTTATGTGTAAATAAAATTTTAATGAAACAAATGATGCCCTTGTGTCTACAGATTTTGTTATTTTTGAATTCTAACTTTACTACTCAGTGATCCAGTAAGATACAGGGGCTTATTCCATTATTCCCATTTTTGGTATTTGTTGAGATTTGTTTTGTGACTGAGTATCTGATCAACTTTAGAGATGGCTCCAGGGAATGCTGAGAAGAAAGTATATTCTGTTCCGTTTAGGTAGAATATTTTATAGATGTCTCTTAAGTCCATTTGAGTCATAACATCTGATAGTTCCCTGATTTCTCTGTTAGGTTTCTGTCTAGTAGGTGTGTCCATTGGTGAAAGTGTGGTGTTAAAGTCTCCCACTATTAATGTGTGAGGTTTGATGTGTGATTTAAACTTTAGTAATTTTCTTTTATAAATGTGTGTGTCTTTGTATTTGGGGCATAGACATTCAGAATTGAGACTTCATGATGATAGATTTTTTTCCTTTGATGATTATGAGATGTTCTTTTCTATTTTTTTCCTATATTTTTTTGAGTCAAGATTTCTCAGTAGCTATGAAGCCACTTTGGGAACCTGCTCTTTAGACCAGGTTGGCCTCAAACTCACAATTATCCACCTGCCTGTGTCTCCCCAAGTCCTTGGATTAAAAGCATGTGTCACTACTGTCTGGCTGTCCTCCATTTCTTTTCATTAATTTTAGTTTGAAGACCATTATGTTAAAAATTAGGATTGCTAAACCAGCTTGTTTCTTAAGTCCTTTTGTTTGGAAAATCTTGTTCCAATCCTTTACTGTGAGGTAATATCTGTCATTGTAGTTGAAATGTGTTTCTTGTATGCAGCAGAAGGATGGATCTTTTTATTTTATCCATTCTTTTAGCTTGTGTGTTTTATAGGAAAATTGAATCCATTGTTATTAAGAGAAATTAAGGACACTGGATTATTAATTCCTGTTATTTTTTGGTTTTGGTGGTAGTGGTGTTAGTGTATGTTTTCTTCTTTGGGTTTTGCTGGTGTGAGATTGTAGATGGAGTTTCTTTCTTGCCTGGTCCAAAGCCATTTAGCCCTAAATAAACACACAGACTCTCATATTAATTATAAACTATTTGATTGTTGGATCAGGCTTCTTACTGTCTAGATTTCTCTTAATTATTAACCAGTAATTATTAATCTATATATTTCTACATGGCCTCATTTTACCAGAGAATACTCGGCACATCCTATCTTCCCTGTAGCTATGTGGGGTCTCCTTTATGGCTTCTCTCAGCCTTCATCTCCCAAGAATTCTCCTCATCCAGTAACTCTGTACTTTCTGCTTGGCTTCTGGCCAATCAGTGTTTTATTAAGCAATCAATAACAGAAACTAATATACAGAAGGACATTCCCCCATCATGAGATTATCTATTGCCTGTGTTTTGGTGGGTGCAAGTAACTTCTTTGATTTGGAATTTTCCTTTCAGTACTGTCTGCAATGCTGGTGATTGCATTGGTGATTAAGGCAGTGTTTCAATCAGGGTTTTTCATGGAATATCTTGTTTCATCTGTCCATGGTGATTGAAGATTTTGCTTGATATAATAGTCTGGGCTGGCATTGTGGTCTCCTAATGTCTGCAAAACATCTTCCAGATTTTTAGAGTCTTCATTGAGAAGTCAGATGTAATTTTTATGTGTCTGCCTCTATATGTTACTTAGCTATTTTCCTTTGAAACTCTTTATGTTCTTTCTTTATTCTGCATGTTTAGTGATTCGATTAATATGTGGTGATGGATTTTTATTTCTGGTCCCATCTATTCTGTATTCTGTATGCTGCTTGTAATTTCGTAGTCATGTCATTCTTTAGGTTGGGAAAGTTATCTTTTATGATTTTTTGAATATATTTTCTGTGCCTTTGAGCTAGAATTTTTCCCCTTCTTCTATTGCTATTATTTTTAGATTTGGTGTTTTCATAGTATCCCCAATTTCCTGGATGTTTTGTGTTACACATTTTTTGAATTTAACATTTTCTTGGAAATCAATTCTATTTCATCTATTGTATCTTCAATGCCTGAGATTTGCTCCTCCATCGCCTGTATTCTATTGGTGATGTTTTCATCTGCCTTCTTTCATATTTTCTTTGTTGCCTCCATTTCAGTTTTCAAATCTTTAACTGTTTTCTTCACCCATTTGATTGTTTTTCTTGGCCTTCTTTAGAGGATTTGTTGATTTTTTCCCAATGTTTTATTTTCCTTTTCCTTAATTTCCTTAAGAGAATTTCTATTTCCTCTCTAAGGGCCTCTATCATATTCATAAATTCATGTACATTTGAGGTTGTTTTCTTCTGATTCACCTGTGTTGGTGAGGTCTTGCCTTTCTAGGACCACTGTGTTCTGGTGGTATTTTATTGTCCTTTATTTTGTTGCATATACTCTTACATTTACCCATCTAGGTTTGAGATAATTATAGGTACAGGAGTTGATTATTGTGATGTCTTTGTTGTATGGGTCTTTTGTTCCTTTGTTTTCTGTTTCCCTCATTGTCTTTTGGTCTCAATTGCCAAGGATTCTGGTGTTTGGCTGGTCCTCAGATCCAGTAAGTTTGTCTCAACTGAGGTTTGTGGTGGTTTGGGTACCTAAATTCAGTATATCCTCCAGTTCTTCTGGCTTATGTGGGCTTTACTTGTGCCTATGGAGTGTTCTTCCTGCTGGTGTTGGCTGTACCTATGAAAAGGGAGACTATCGTTCCAACTGGCATAGGTGGTACTGGTGCCTGTAGGGGCTGTTGTCCTTCCAGATGTTCTGGGTGGCTCTGTTGCTATAGGGGCTGCTGTCCTTCCAACTGGTGTGGGTGGTCCTTGTGCCTATAGTTTCTGTTGTTCTTCCAACTGGAGTAGATGTTGCTTGTATAGGCACTGCTGATGTTGCCGTGGATTCTTGGCCAAGGGGAGAATGATAAGGTCAGTGAGTTTGGGTGATGTAGTAGTTCATAGAAGTTACAGAGTCCGGTTGGTTTCCAGAGCAGGTCTCTCACTTGTTTGCCAGTTGCTGGGGATTGTTCTTTCACAATTCCCTAAAGGGAACTTCTCATATCACCTTCAAGGTCCTCTATCACCTTTACAAAGGTATTTTTAAGGTAATTTTCTTCTGCTTCATCTGTGTTGGGGTGTTCACTTCCTGCTGTTGTGGAACTCCTGGGTTTTGGTGGTGCCATATTTCCCTTTATGTTGTTGATGGTTTTCTTACACTTGTGGCTACCCATCTTTCCTTCTAAATGGTGTAGGTGGCACTTGTGTCTATAGGGTCTGCTAATGTTGCTAAGAAGGGGTAGGTGAAGTTGGGCAGCATAATGTACCTTGTGGGAACAGAGCCCAGTGGGTAGCAGTGGTGGTGGTATGGTCTGCCTGCAGATATTTTACATGCGGGGTGGATGCTAGGGACTACACCAGAGCAGTGGGGTTCTACCAGGCTTGGCATCAGGACCCAACTGCCTTGCTGGTGCTGAAATGGGAGAGGTAGGAGAAGGGATGTGCTCTAGGGTTTAGGGCCTACACAATATGGTAGTTAAACTGGGAGAACAATTGCTTACCTGTTCTTCCAACTGGTGTAGGTGATTCTTCTGCCTGTAGAGACTGCTGATATTTCAGGGGATGGTTGGCTAAGTGGAGAATGATGGGGTTGGTGAATCTTTTACAAACATAGTCCAGTGGGTTGCAGCAGTGGTGGTGTGTCCTGTCTGCAGTTCTCTCACCTGCTGGTCAGCTGCTGGTGTCTGCCCCCTTGTGTCTGTAATACCTGAGAGTTGTCCCCCAAGTTCCTAAGAAGCATGCCTTGAAATATAACTTCCAAGGAAGGTAGAGAGCCTACCTCTAGGCTTCCACATGCCCTACAATATTGAAAAGAATCTAGATTCCCAAAGATGTGAAATTTTGTTTTTCCTTGGAATAAACACACACATCAAACTCAGATGACCACTGCTTATAGAAGAAACATCTAAAGTAACTATGCATGATATACATTGTTCTGAAGTCCTCTTATTTGTGGTATTATTGTTCATTTTGAGAAATTGTATTAAGTGCTTGTTTCTGACATTGCAAGTTGAGGGGCAGAATTTCTGCTCATGGATCTTTCACCATACTGCCTTTGTTGCATATTACATTGTGGCTTAATGTTTACTCAATAATAACATATTTTCTTTTCTACTTTTGTAGAAAGTTCTCTATGTAGAAGTTTTACTTTATTTTATTTTGTAAGTTATCATGTAATAATTATGTATATATTTATGGGATGCAGTCTGACATTTTATTAGACAGGCACAACATACAAAGACCCACTCTGGGTGGTTGGCACTTCCAGCTCCTTATCATTTAATTGTGGTAGGATACTTTGGGGTATCCATTCCATTCTTCATAAAATAAATAAAAGTAGCAGTTGCTTTACTCTGCTTAAAACACTAGAATTTATTTCTTCTATCCAACTAGTTAATGGGTCCTGTTATCCCATCCCCTTCCATCCTCTTTGCCCACTATTCCTCCTAGTCTGTTACATTTAGACAAAACATTTCCCAGATTTGGCTTGGAAAAGGCAGTGTGTGGCATTGATCTTTTAGCTCTTGCCTTACATTATATCAGGCATTTCCCAGCTCTACCCATTCTGCTAAAGCCTAGGACACTCCAGCATTTACAGCTAAGCAATTTTTCATTGTCTGTCTACAAAGTACTCTTTTTACCATTCCATCCACTGACTGGTACTTAGCTTGATTCCATGACTTTGCTAGGCAGCCCAGTAAAGCAAGGAGAGCCTCGACCCTCCCCCAAATAATATGACATACTTTGAAGGTCCCCTGTGGTGAGCCTCACTATCCCTGGGGAGGAGTTGACAGGTGGGTTGGGGGGCATTAGTGGGGAACATGTGAGGATGGGAGAGCAAGGGAATGGGGGATGGATATGTAAATATGAGTAGTAATTAAAGAATAAATAAATTAAAAATGCAAAAATAATGTTATAATAAACATGGGGTTGCAGATATCATTGATTTATTGATTTTATTACTTTTTAAAATCCCAGTTCCAGGGGATCAGATGACTTTTTCTCATGTTCATGTGCACCTTGAATACATGTAGTGAATGCATACACACAGACACAAACAACACACACAGACATACAGAAGCAGGCAATAACACAAAAAATAAATTAAAATAAATGTTTAAAAATAGTTATACCCTGAGGGAAGAGCACATCAAATTGTTTGTTCCATTCCAAATCATCAGCCATGAAAGCACACTTAAAATAACATTTTTGAGATGGGACTGATTATATTTAGAAATATGCATAAACACATATGTATGTATGTAATGCATATAACAACAACTTGTGAAAAAAGGTCATGTATTTTGAGGACAATGGAAAGGAATATATGGAAGACTTTGGAGAAAAGAGAGGGAAGAGAGAAATGTTATCATTTGTATTCACAAAAATGCATGAAATGTAGATAAAATCCAAGTACTCTCTCCAATGCCTATTCATTCTCTAATTTATAGTAAACACTGTTCTACTCTCTGGTCAACTTTTAAAATTATCATGCACAAGAGATAACATGCAGTCTCACATAATATTACCTCCTTAGTTATAGCTTTCTCTTTCAAATGACAGGATTTCATTCTTCTGTATGGATACATACCTCTTTTCCCTTCTATCCATCTCTCTGTCTGTCTGTCTCTCTCTTTACTCCTCTCTCTGCTTCTCTTCTTTCCCTCTCTCTATCCCCATTATAACTGTGGGTCTATTAATACATCACTTCATTTATCTGATGATGAACATCTAGGTTTCACTTACCTTGGCTACCGTGAGTAGTGAGACCTTAAGCAAATGCATGTAGATATTTCTTTAATATGTTCTTTCCATGGTGTAAGTCTACTCAAGAATGGAGACATTATGGCATATTCCAGATATGTTTTTAGTTTTTAAATAATGTTCATACTGCTCTCCCTAATTTATGTAACTATCAAGATTAGATGAGTATTGCCTTTGGTCCACATCTTTGTTATCACTTCTAATGATTTTCTACGAGCACACATTTTAATGTGGCACACTAACATCTCCTAACAGTTTTGAATTGCAGGTCTCTAATGATAAGTAATGTTGAATATTTTCCATTTGTCTGTTGGATATTTATATTGCTTCTTTTAAGAAAAGTTCATTTTGATCTGTGCTCACTTTAAATTGTAATATTTTAGCTGTTAAATTTAAGGGGTCTAGATATTAATCCTTTTTTCAGACCAACAATTTAGCATGTATCCTCTCATTCTATATGTTGGTCTTCTTCAGTCTTTTGATTACATCCTTTTCAGTGAGGAAGAAACATAATTTATACAAACCTAACTGTCTGGTTTTGCTTTTATTTCATGTGCTTTGTGAATCTTTTTTTTTTTTTCCGAGACAGGGTTTCTCTGTGTAGTTTTGGAGCCTATCCTGGCACTCACTCTGGAGACGAGGCTGGCCTCAAACTCATAGAGATCTGCCTGCCTCTGCCTCCAGAGTGCTGGGATTAAAGGCATGCGCCACCAATGCCCATTGTGCTTTGTGACTCTTAGCCAATATATAATTTGCCAAATTCATGTTTTTAAAATTTTATGTATCTATTTGTATTATGACAGATACATGTAGGTTTGTCTGCTCTCATCCCTTGCCTCTTCTGCTAACATCAATCTTTTCCCAAAGACCTACTTTTATGCTTGTTTGCATATGGGATACATTGATTTAAATTAGGGTAGCTTGCATGAGAATGTATGTGGTGCTGTGGTTGTGGTGGTGGTGGTGGTCTATGTGTAGGGGCGTGGGTTACTGGACCTCAGCTAACTTTTCTTTGACTATACTACAGAAGAAAATGGCTACCCCTTTTTTCCAGTGACCATGAATTGTCAATAGACCAAGAGAGAGAAATGGGGACTCACATGCCCCACCCACATCCATGATAACATGTTGAAGGGACAAATCTTGTCCAATTCACCTTATCTGCAATAGTACCTAAGAAGAATGCTCATGTATGTATCATGAATAATAAAAAATCTAGAAACAGATATTAGGGCTAAAGCTGAAGATCAGAGAAGCAAGGCAGCCAGCCACTAGATTTTACCTCTACCTCAGACAAAAATGGGTGATTCTTCCTCCACAAATCCTGACTGCAATGCTCTCCACCAAACCTCAGACTCCATGAGTTCCTGTCTCTTACCACATTATATTTCTCTCTCTGCCCAGCTATATCATTCCTGTCTCGACCTCCGTAGTGCTGGGACAAAACACATGCCATCCCAAATGCTGGGATCAAAGGTGTGAGCTCTGTTTCTCTTTTAGACTGATTCACTGTCATGTAGTCCAGGGTGGACTTAAACTCACAGAGATCTATCTGCCTTTTTCTCTTGAGTCTGGGATTTATGGTGTGTACAAGCACTGCCTGGCCTCTGTGGCTTTGGCTACTTTTACACTCTGATCTTCAGGCACAATTTATTAGATCATGAAAAATGTCACCACACAATGTCATACCCAGAAGATACTTCATTGTGTGAAGGGAGTGGGACTGAAACAGTGGCACCTCATAATAATTCCCTTGTTTGCTTCTAGTTCAGAGGTTCAGGCATACATTAAGTTTGATGCATTCTGAGATGATTTTCTATGTCATAATATGTAGATGAGGTTTTTATTTACTTAGAGTCTATTATCTAGGTACTATCTTCTAAGTATAATTTACTATCTCCAATTCATGGTTCTGATGTCTTGTTGGAAAAAATGCTGTTATAAAGTTTTGAATTACTTTCTGAGAACATTATTCTTTCCGTCATTAAATGTATAGAGTCATTATCTTAATGAATTAATGTATTCATTACTCAAGAAATTAGTACCATATAGCATGACGTCTTGGTTAACAGTTTCCTGTAATAGCTATTTATTTATTTTAATTGGAAAGAAGATTATTTTACATGTTAACCTCAGGTCCCTCTACCTCCCCTCCTCCCCTGCCACCCTAACAAATACCCTACCTATTCCATACCATATCTGCTACCCAGGGAGCGTGAGGCCTTCTGTAGGGGGGTCTTCACAATCTGTCATATCCTTTGGGATAGGGCCTAGGCCAACCTCCTTGTGTCTAGACTCAGAGAGCAATCCTCCATGTGGGATGGGCTCCCAGAGACCACTCCTATGCTAGGGATAAGTACTGATCCACTACAAGAGGCACCAAAGATTTCCAAGGTCTCCTCACTGACACCCACATTCAGGGAGTCTGGATCAGTCCCATACCCAAGAGTTCTCACCTGTTCAGGTCAGCTGTTTCTGTGGGTTTCACCAGCCTGTTCTGAAACCCTATGCTCAACAGCCCTCCTTCTCTGCAACTGGATTTCAGTTCAAGTCAAGGTTTAGTTGTGGGTGTCTGCTTCTTCTTCCACCAGCTGCTGGATGAAGGCTATAAGATGTCATATGAATTAGTCATCAGTCTCATTATCAGGAGAGGACATTTAAGGTAGCCTCTCTCCTCTGTGGCTTAGATTGTTAGTTGGTGTCATCTTTGTAGCTCTCCAGACATTTGCCTAGTGTCTGATATCTCTTTAAAATTATAATATCTTCCTGTATTATATTATCTGTTATCCTGCTCTCTTCTGTTTTCCCCCAACTCAACTTCCCTGCACCATCATGAATTCCTCACCCTCCTCTTCTCCAGTTCTCATTCTCCTAGTTCCCTCTTCCCTCCCTCCATGTTCCCAATTTGCTCAGGAGATCTTGCTCCTTTCCCCTTCTCTAGGTGACCATGTATGTATCTCTTAGGGTCTGCCTTGTTTTCTAGGTTCTCTGGCAGTGTGGACTGTAGGCTCTATGTCTAAAACCCACATATGAGTGAGTACATCCCATGTTTGTCTTTTTGTGATTGGGTTACCTCGCTCAGAATGGTTTCTTCTAGTTCCATCCATTTTTCTGCAAATTTCAAGATTCCATTGTATTTTTTTCCACTGAGTAGTACTCCATTGTGTAAATGTACCACATTTTCTTTATCCATTCTTAAGATGAGGGGCATCTAGGTTGTTTCCAGGTTCTGGCTATTACAAATAGTGCTGCTATGAACATCATTGAACAGATGTCCTTGTTGTATGAATGTGCTTCTTTTGGGTATATACCTAAGAGTGGAATACTGATTTCCAAAGTGGCTGTGCAAGTTGGCACTCCCACCAGCAGTGGAGGAGTGTTCCCCTTTCTCTACATCCTCTCCATAAACAGTCACTGGTGTTTTTGATTTTAGCCATTCTGACAGGTGTAAGTTGGTATCTAAGAGTTGTTTTGATTTGCATTTCCCTGGTGGCTAAGGTTGTTGAACACTTTCTTATGTGTATTTCAGCCATTTTAGATTCCTCTATTGAGAATTGTCTATTTAGTTCTGTACCCCACTTTTTAATTGGATTATTTAGTGTTTTGGAGACTAACTTCTTGAGTTCTTTTAAATGTTGGAGATGACCCCTCTGTCAGATGTGAGGTTGCTGAATATCCTTTCCCAATCCATGGGCTATCATTTTGTCTTGTTGACTGGCTACATTGCCTTACAGAAAATTCTCAGTTTCAGGATGTCCCATTTATTAATTGTTGATTTCAGTGTCTATGCTGCTGGTGTTATGTTCAGGATGTAGTCTCCTGTACCAATTCGTTGAAGGGTGTTTCCTAATTTTTCTTCTAATAAGTTTAGTGTGGCTGGATTTATGTTGAGTTCTTGATCCATTTGGACTTAAGTTTTGTGCATGGTGATACACATGGATATATCTGCAGTCTTCTACAAGCCAGCATCCAGTTATTCCAGCACCATTTGTTGAAGATGATGTGATTATTCCATTGTATAGCTTTAGCTTCTATGTCAAAAATCAGGTATTCGTATGTGTTTGGGTTAATATCAGGGTTTTCAACTGGATTCCATTGGCCTACCTGCCTATTTTCATGCCAATACCAAGCTGTTTGCAGAACTATAGCACTATAATAGAGCATGAAATTAGGGATAGTGATCTCTCCAGAAGTTCTTTTATTGTACAGGGTTGTTTTTGGCTATCCTGTCTTTTGTTTTTCCATATAAAGTTGAGAATTGTTTTTTCTAGATCTGTGAAGAATTATGTTGGGATTTTGATGGGGATTGCATTGAATCTATAGATTGGTTTTGGCAAGATTGCCATTTTTACTATGTTGATTCTACCTATCCAAGAGCCTGGGAGATCTTTCCATTTTCTGGTATCTTCTTTAATTTCTTTCTTTAGAGACTCAAAATTCTTATGATAAAGGTCTTTCCCTTTTTGGTTAATTTTACCCCAAGGTATTTTATGTTGTTTGTGGCAATTGTAAAGGGTGATTTTTCTCTGATTTGTTTCTAAGCACATTTATTATCCATATATAGTAGGGCTACTGATTTTTTTTAGTTAATCTTGTATCTTGCCACTTTGCTGAAGGTGTTTCGCAGCTGTCGGAATTCCTTGGTAGAGTTTTTCAGTTCATTTATTTAGACTATCATATCATCTGCAAACAGTGAAAGCTTTACTTTTTCCTTACCAATTTCTGTCCCCTTGATCTCCTTTTGTTTTTTTATTGCTCTAGCTAGAACTTCAAGGACCATATTGAAGAGATATGGAGAGAGTGGGCAGCCTTGTCTTGTTCCTGATTTTAGAGGAATCACTTTGAGTTCTCTCCATTTAGTTTGATGTTGGCCATTGGCTTACTGTATATTGATTTTATTATGTTCACCTATGTTCCTGTTATTCCTGATCTCTCCAGGACCTGTATCACGAAGTGATATTGGACTTTGTCAAATGCTTATTCAGCATCTACTGAGATGATCATGTGGTTTTTCTTCTTCAGTTGGTTAATATGGTGGATTATATTGACAGATTTTCCAATGTTGAACCAATACAGCATCCCAGGAATGAAGCCTACTTGACTATGTTGGATGATTTTTCTGAAATGTTCTTGGAATTGGTTTTCCAGTATTTTATTGAGTATTTTTGCATCTTTGTTTATGAGAGATAGTGGTCTTTAGTTTTCTATCTTAGTTATGTCTTTGTGTTGCTAGGGTTCCATGGTAATTTTAGCCTCATAATAAGAGCTTGGCAATGAACCTTCTGTTTCTATTGTGTTGAACAATTTGAGGAGTATTGGTATAAGCTCTTTGCTCTTCTTTGAATTTCTGATAGAATTATGTACTGAAGCCATCTGGCCCTGGGATTTTTTTTTTTTTTTTTTTTTTTTTGGTCGGGAGATTTTTGATGACTGCTTGTATTTCCTTACAGGTTATATTTCAGTTTAAGTTGCTTATCTGTTCTTAATTCAATTTTGGTAGGTGATATCTTTCCAGAAATTTGTCCATTTCCTTTAAATTTTCCAATTTTGTGGAGTACAGTTTTTCAAAGTATGACCTGAAGATTCTCTGGATTTCCTCAGTGTCTGTTGTTATGTCGCCCTTTTCATTTCAGATTTTGTTAATTTCCATGTTGTCTCTCTATGTTTTTGTTAGTTTGGAAAAACATTTGTCTATCTTGTTGATTTTCTCAAAGTACCAACTCTTTGTTACATTGATTCTTTGAATTGTTTTCTTTGTTTTGGTTTTATTGATTTATTTATATGCCCACAGTTTGATTATTTCCTGGCATCTACTCCTCAGGGGTGAATTTGCTTCCATTTGTTCTAGAGCTTTCAGCTGTGATGTCAACTTCTCTAGTTTCTTCATGTGAGCAGTTAGAACTATGGACTTTCTTCTTAGTACTGCTTTCAAAGTGTCCCATAAGTTTGGGTATGTTGTGTCTTCATTTTCATTGAATTCTAGGAAGTCTTTAATTTCTTTCTTTATTTCTTCTTTGTACCTGAAATGGTGCAATTGCATGTTATTCAATTTCCATGAGTAGGTAGGTTTTCTGCAATTTGTTTTGCTTTAGATTTCTAACTTTTAAAGCATTGTGGTCTGATAAGACACATGGGGTGATTCCAATTTTTTTGTACCTGTTGAGGTTTGCTATGTTGTGGTCGATTTTAGAGAAGTTTCTATGTGATGCAAAAAAGAAGGTGTATTCTTTTGTATTTGAATTGAATATTCTATAGATGTCTGTTAATCCCAGTTTGATCATAACTTCTGTTACTTCCTTTGTCTCTTTGTTAAGTTTCTGTCTGGTGGTCCTGTCCAGTGGTGAGAGTGGGATGTTGAAGTTTCCCAATATAACTGTATGAAGTCTTTTTTGTGATTTGAGTTTTAGTATTGTATCTTGTATGAAGATTGGTGCCTTTTATTTGGGGCATAGATGTTTACGACTGAGACTTCTTCCTGATGGATTTTTCTTGTGATGAATATGAAATTTCTTTCTTCATCTCTTTTGATTGATTTTACTTTGAAGTCTAATTTGTTAGATATTAGGATAGATACCCCAGCTCATTTTTTGAGTCCATTTGATTGGAACATCTTATCCCAACCCTTTAGTCTCAGGTAATGTCTGTCTTTGAAATTGAGGTGTGCTTCTTGTATGCAGCAGAAGGATGGATTCTGTCTTCATATCTACTCTGTTAGCCCATGTCTTTTTCTAGGCAAATTAAGACCATTAAAATTGAGGGAAATTAAGGACCATTGAGTGCTTATTCTTGTTTGTTTTTGATTTGTTGTTGGTAGTGGTATTGTATGTGGATTTACCCTTTTTCTTTTGGATTTTGCAAAAGTGTGATTATTTATTGTCTATGTTTTTGTGAGTGTTGTTATTTTCCTTAGGTTGGATTTTTCCTTCCAGTACTTTCTATAGGGCTAGATTAGTGGTTATATATTGTTTAAATCTGGTTTTGTTGTCAAATACCTTGTTTTCTCCATTAATAGTGATTGAAAGCTTTGCTGGGCATAGTAGTCTGGGCTGGCATCCATGTACTCTTAGAGTTGGTAGAATATCTATCCAGGTCCTTTTGGCTTTCAGAGTTTCCATGGACAAGTCCAGTGTAATTCTGATAGGTTTGCCTATTTGGTGTTCTGTAGGCTTCTTGTACTTTGATTGGCATGTCTTCCTTTTTTTTTTTTTTTTTGGTTTTCGAGAAAGGGTTTGTCTGTGTAGCTTTGGAACCTATCCTAGCACTCACTCTGGAGACCAGGCTGGCCTCAAACTCACAGAGAACCACCTGCCAATGCCTCCCAACTTCTGGGATTAAAGGCACATGCCACCAATGCCCAGCTGGCATGTCTATCTTTAGGTTGGGAAAGTTTTCCTCTATGATTTTGTGGATTATGTTTTCTGCATCTTTGAGTTGGATTTCTTCACCTTCATCTATACCTATTATCCTTAGGTTTGGTCTTTTCATGGTGTCCCACATTTCCTGGATATTTGTGTTAAGGTTTTGTTGGACTTGAGTTTTTTTGCTTGATGAATTTATTTCCTCTATTTTATCTTCAGCATCTGAGATTCTGTCTTCCATCTCTTGTATTCTGTTATGCTTGCTTCTGCAGTTCCTGATTGTTTCCTCAGCCTTTCCACTTCCAGCATTCTCTCAGTTTGTGTTTTCTTTTTTATCTCTATTTCAGTTTTCAGGTCTTGAACTGTTTCCTTCATCAGTTTAATTGTATTTCCCTGGCTTTCCTTGATTTATCGCATCTTTTGGTTTGTCTTTTCTTCCATTTCTCTGAAGGATTTTCTCATTTCCTCTCTTAGGGTCTCTGTCATCTGCATGAAGTTGTTTTTAAGGTTGCTCTCTTCTGCTTCATCTGTGTTGAGATGTTCAGGTCTTGTTGGTGGTGTAGAGTCCCTAGGCTCTGGTGGTGTCATTTGGTTTTCCTGTTGTTGAATGTGTTCTTATATTGTCATCTTCCCATCTCTTCTTCTAGTGGGGGCAGGAGGTTTCTCTTCCTTTCCTTGTGTCCAAGGTTCTCATATGGTGGGTGTAATTGGCTCCAATACTGTGATGGCTCTCAAGGTGGGTGCATGAGGGTTCTAGGCACTTGCTCTCCAGGTGTGTGAGAGCAGGAGTAGCACAGAGATGTCAGCAGACTCTGGGTTCTTTGGTCCTCAGGGCCAGATTCAATATGCCTGCAGACCCCAGGTCAGGAGTTCCCAGAGTGAGCAGTCAGAAGTTGGGTCCAAGGCAGGGACCAAAGTAGCTCACCTCTGCCCTACATGGGGGCGGGAGTAGCCCAGTGATCTCAGCAGAGTCAGGGTTGCTTGGTCCTCAGGGGCAATTCAATCTGCCTGCTGACCCCAGGTTGGAAGTTCCAGAGTGGGCAGGTGGAAGTTGGGCCTCCAGTAATATTTCTTGATATCAAGAAATTGATTTCTTGTCTCACTGTGTTGGTCATTTTTGGTTAAAAGTCCTTTGGCTAATTGGGGTTTATTTTTCTTTCATAGAAATTTTAGGATTTTCTTGATTTCTCTCCAAATACTCCAAATGTTTTTAATGGATCTAATTTCTTTGACCTTCAAGTAGGATCCCTTAGTGTGGTACTTTTGATACTATCAATGTTGTTATTCTAGTAGTGGCATGGGAATATCTCCTTCCTTTTCTCCATTTGTATTTTGTAACTCTCATTAGAGGTTTTCTGCTTACTTCATGAAATTTATTCCCAGAAATATTTTTGTACCTATTCTGAATATGACTTCTTTGATGAACTCTGTATTGACAATGTCCTTACTTGTTTATTAAAATGTCTCCTACACGTTGAGTTGGTTTCTCACAGCTTAAATAGGTCTAGACTTCTTCATGTGCATTGCCTA
Organism: Cricetulus griseus; assembly: GCF_003668045.3. NCBI lineage: Eukaryota > Metazoa > Chordata > Mammalia > Rodentia > Cricetidae > Cricetulus > Cricetulus griseus. The sequence goes on along the minus strand of NW_023276806.1, from coordinate 201,091,219 downwards.
AGCTCCTATAGAAAGTGAATCATTTCACTTCTCACCAGAGATGTTCTGACTTCCTCACTTCCTGTGTTTATGTTTTCTATTTTTCATTTGCCTTATTGAACCAGCTAAGACTCCAGTGTTGTAATGAGCATTTTGAAATAAACAAATATGTATTCTTGTCTTGTGGCAACTGTTAGAAAAGCAATTTCCCTTAAGATGATCTCAGCCATGAGGTAGTCATATGCAGCATGCATTAAATATTGGTGCTAACCTTCCCAATATAAGCTGTGAAAATTGCTTTTTATAATAAACAGATGTTGAAATGTATTGAATGTATGTATATCTATTGATATCAACATGAGCAATGGTCCTTCATTCTGAAGATGTGACATATTTCATTTATTTATTTGCTTATGTTGTATATATTTGCATCACTGAGAGAAATTTCACTTGATCATAGTATGTTCACATGTACTGGTTGGACTTTAATTCTGAGATTTAGTTTATCATGATTTGCAGGAATGTTCAAGAGATGAGCCAGTCTAAGGTTTTCTTGATTGACATTACATCCATTTCTACCTTTGGTATCAGAGTAATACTGACCTCATGATATACATGAATTTCAAATTTTACTTCATTTGAATATAAAAATATTTTGAGATAAATATGTGTTCTTTATTTTTTACACAATGATGAAATTCAGTAGTGAAGCTGTCAGTTCCTGCTCTTTTGATGGAAGAATCTTATAACTTATTCAACATCACTGCATATAATATATCAGATCAGATTCCCTCTGCTTTTTTTTTTTTTTTTTTTTTTTTTTTGGCACAACACTGGTATGCATCATGAAGAACGGTCTGTCAATTGTAGGTTCTCTGATTTGTCAGGTCTTATTGTTCATTATGGTCACTAATGATCTTTAGCAAAAGTTGTAATGTTTCAATTATTCTTCAGGTATTTTTATTATTTATTCTTAATTATTCTATATAAGTATTTTATTAATTTTCACTAAAATTTCAATTTTAGTCTATTTTATTTATTTCTTCTTGATTCTGTTGTGTTTTAGGTTCTTCTGTTGATGGCTTAGTGTAGTCTTGTGTTTTATATGCTGAGATGCATAGTTAGGCTATTAATTTTCAATCTTCCCATTATTGCTATGATTGCTAGGATTTTCCCTCTAAATCCATCTCTTCCTGTATTCTGTAAACACTAATATTTTGTGCTTCTATTTCTATTTCTTCCATGAACATGAAATGATTTAAATTTACTTAGAAATGTGTTGTTTGTTGTATAGCATGTAATTAAGTTTATATGAATTCACACATTTTCTAAACATCTCTCTTTTGACAGTTTCTGGTTTTGTTCAATAAAGTTTAACAAATGTTAATTATACAACATCATTTTTTTGTTTACATCATTTTTTATATTCCAAGATTTGATTGCTGTTCAACAGCAGTCTGTGATATAGAATGTTTCATAGACATATGAGAACAATGCATGCTCTACAACTGTTAGATGAAATATTATAGCAGTCTCTGTTTCATCTATATAATTGGTGTTGCTATATTAGCTTTTTTTTGCTGTTTCTGCCCATTGGTGAGAATAGTGTCTTGAAGTTTCTTCCCATCATTGTAGTGAAGTCAAGTTCACACATCAGATTGAACTGTTTGTGTCACGGTATCCAGTATTTCAACTACAGCATTTTATAAAAATATGTATAGATTGTATCTTCATAATTTCTTTCTCTTTTGTTAAGACAGGGCCCCAAATACATATCAGATATATATATATATATATATATATAATATATATATATATGAATTTTATAATGTACCTTGCAATAACTGTAAGATGTTTTGGCTTTTCATATATATTTAAATATGCTATTTGATCTTTTCATTCCCATTTATTTATGTTTAAGGTTTTATAGTTTTAATTAGCTGGCATTTGCATATTTTAATACTTTTGTGTATTTTCTTATTTATATATGAGTATCTTGGTTAGTTTTATATTTCCATGATTTCTAAAAATCAATACTTCCTTAATTCTAATGAGATATATTTTTCTTTTCTTGCTAGAGTCTAAGGAATACAATTAGATGTTTTGTCTTTCACATTGTGGGTTCAGTGGTAATAAAATTGTGTGGCACTTGGAAATTCTAAGTAATTGTTATGAACTGGTAAATATAGGAGCAAATAAATGAATGAATAAGCACATTACAAATTTTTTCCAGTTGATTTCCAGATGTTTCTTTTGTAAAACTATAATTTAAATTCTCATAGCTCCCACACCATAATCCCATTCTGTGAGCTAGTACCTAATGTCTATAAATACCAAGACTGCTTTAATTTGGATATCTAATAAGTGAATCTTAATTATAGAGACAGGTTGTAATCTCATCCAAAATAGAAAACACGTGGGAATAAAACAGAAATGCATTTATTCTTCAACATACCTAATGTGTTTTTCACACAATGAAGGAGTAAGTCTTTAAACCATGGTGTTAGATTGCCACATATTATGGTATAAAATTGTAATGCTTGTGAAGATTGCTCCTGGTATCCCTGTGTGCATTATAGGTGACCATTTTTCAATAGGAGACCCTAATAGGAGCACTCTCATCTTGCATTTGAAATATAAATATCACTTGGCCATGGAAGATGGAACACTAAGATTATTGTTTTTAAAACTTGTCTATTGGTTTATTCAGGAGAACTGGAGACCTGAATTATATTAATATCTTAAGGGAAAATGAAGGATCTGAAAAATCTGTTATTCATTTTTTTCTGTGCACATTCTGATAGAGAGGAAATTTTCAGAATTTAAATTAAACATAATAGATACATTTTAGAGAATATTGTGGTAAATGATCTACCATTAGAATGAAAATATGTACAAAGCCATAATAGTTTATATGTCAGGATGATTTTTGAAATTTAATACAAATGAAACAATGCTCAGATGCTTGAGAAACAAGCTCCCCGGCAGAATTCCTTGTGAGCTCTGAGGCTCTAAGAAGTATTTACTATTGCTTCTCTGGAGCAGACTAAAATGTGAAAGAAAAAGGTAGGGAAATGTGATCATTTTAATGCATTGATGGTAGCTGTAGTTTCAGAATATTCTCCTGAAATGAAAGCAGTTAAAGCCCTCAGTGAGCCTCCAGGCCATCCAGAGCTCTTTATTCCTGCTGTGTTGGAATCATTTATAACCCAATTGGACTTCCAGACATCCCCCTTCCAGGAATCTACATTCAAATCTGATCTTACCTCAGAGATGAAAGATGCCTCAGGCCTAAACTTCACTCCAGCAGACATTAGAGAACCCCACTGAAGCCATGCAATGCCATTTGCATAGCTATGTCGGCAAAGCCAATGACTTTTTCCAATACCAGAAAGAAAGAGAAAACATTATGATAAACGACTCCAAAACTTACCAAACATCCAGTGTACTATTTTTTTTAGCATGTGAACAATTTCATCAACACAGTAAATGCAAATCCTCATTCTAATTGAACAATATCTATGAAACATTGAAACCGAGTTATCAGCTTTTGTACAAGGAAATAGTCAGCCTATTAGGTTTGTTTTATATGCAGAGAAATAGGTTTACAGTTATCAGTTCATTTTTAATGCCGGTATTTCTTCCAGGAAGAGTGGAGAGTGTAATTTAACTTTGTATGAATTTTTTATATTATCTATAACAGAGGAGGTGTGCTTAATAGTCCATAGACTAACAGGAGGGCTTTAGAGGAAATGAATGTATTTACTGAGGGGAAAGATTTGCTTTTAATATATACTGCCAGCAAGAGACTAATTGTGCATCTAATGGAAAGAGTTTTATCATTTCATCTCAAACAACAGTGCAGTTATCACACACAGCACATTTCCCACATTTACTGGGATATTCAAATTGCTAAGAATTGAACTATGCTTTCCTAGTCATATATAGAAAACCTATGACTGACTGGGACTTTGTGTTGAGACAGATCCTATAACAAAGCTAATAAAAGTTTAAAGAGGACTTGGGTGAATAACTATAGTCTGACACAACTGATACCCATACAAGGAGGAGCATGTGCCCCTGAGGAAAGGAAAAAATGATGAGGTAGAGAGACTGCTGGTGTCAATCCCAGAATCAAAGCCCATCAGAAAGAGTACATTGCAGGAATGATGACATAAATAAATGCCCATTATAATGACACCCAGCTACGGTATTGTTCAATGGAGCCTAAGCAAGCTAATACATATACTCACCTCTGTTTCTCTTTGTGTTTTATTGCTCAGTAATAGTAATACTTATAGCTTATGTTGATATTTCTTAGATTCATAAATACTTCAGGTAGTAGTCATCTCAAACTCCTTTTGTTTAATTATGGTCCACACAGGAAAGAAAGAAATCTACTAAAGGTAATGCTTACCTAGAAGTGATAACTGTGATGGTATATTCTTAGCTGAAAAACCATAAATGTTAGATATTTGCAATATAGGAATAAATTGAGTTGAGTAAATGTAATGATCTGATATTAGTAGTTGTTCTTTCTTCCTATCACCTGTAGGGAATTTAATTCAGTAATTATGAGCTGTTACAGTTTACTGAACCATTGAAGTTTCCCTCACTTCATTTTGCTTTAATATGTTATACTTAAGGATTAAGGTGTCATTTTGAGCTTTGATTCAATACCAAATATTCATCAGGAACAAAATATGTTCTCATAATTTCCACAAAGAATGCTCTGATCACAATTTCTCCACCTTAAATCTTTTATCGTCATTCACCCAAATCCCACTCCCTTTCTCTGGAAAGCAAACATGTTGCTGATTTTAGCCCACAGATTGTGTTTCATTTCAGAAACACTTCCAACAATTTCATGTTGCTTCTCCCTAGACAACTTATTTACTCAAAAATTAACATCTACACTCTATGGATTCCTCTGAGCCACAGGGAATCTCTCAGTTTGTTCTATAAGTTGTTTGTTCCCTTTGTCTTGTATTTGTGGTGCTTTTTCTCTAGATTTATGTTGCTTGCAAATAATATCAATTCTGTAGTGCTACAATACATTCATCTTCTACTCTATTTCTGTTCCCTTTTTAGTTAAAATCTGCTTTTTAATAGATGTTATTTGTCTGTCTCCTCTATTTACTTATTACTTTGATCTCTATTTGATTTTATGTTTGTTTTGTGTACTTAATCTCTTTTTAGTGCTTTTTAATTTAAGTTTGCATTACAATATTTAATTATTCAATGTTTTATATATTTCAGTTTATATTCTTGAAAGTTATACATATATAAGCATATATGCAAGAAATATGTTCATATCTACCTCCATGTCTCCCTCTGTCTTCCCCTATATCTTCACCACATATTCACCATCCAACTTCACAACTTTTTATTTTTAATTTTTGGATAACCACTAAATACAATCTAACCACATGTGCATTACATTCGGCCGTCTATTGGAATATGTATAACCTCCAAGTTTTCTAAGTGAAGAATGATTCTTTACCACCCCACACATACTCACTGTTGATAAAGCCATAGTATGGTGTGGACGCTTGAGATCATCTACTCTGTCAGTGTCTGAATATGTGGTACCTTAGTCCTGTGTGGGTCTTGTGCAGGTAACCAAAGCTGTGGCAACAGCTATGAACAGTCCAGAAGACAGAATTTCACAGCATTCCTCTCCATCTGCCTGCTCTTACATCCTTTCTGCTTCCTTTCTATGATAAACATTTAGCCTTGATAGTAGTGGAGTATAGCAATGTCAGCTTTAAGGCTGAACACTCAGTCTATAACCCTCAGGACATTGATCTGTTCTGGGTCTTTCCATTGACTGTTGTCCAATGCAAAAAGATGCTTCCCTTTTCAAGGTGGAAAGTAACCCAGGTTTATTGATATAAACTTACTTATTTGGAAGACAACTTCATAGCATGCATATTTAACAAAATAACAATAGTAGGTTATATACCCCAGAGTCTGTGACCTACCTAATCCATGGGATTTGGACAAGGAGTACAGTATGTACATGAAACTCCCTCCTTCTGAGCTGGCCCAATATTCAACCATAAAATGGTTAGTTATCACATAAATGTTTGACTACTGCATTATCAAGCGTATTTCACCTGTTGTATAGCATTCAAGGTCAAGCACTGACTGAAACCATTGATTCCTTTTCTCTCCTAATAGACTTCATAGTGTCTCATCATACTGTATAATCTAGCAAGGAGAGAGGAAATTTCCCAGTAGTTTGAAATTAATTCCTTTATGTCTGGCACTCAAAGTATGTGCTATTGCTAGTGATAGGGCCTTACTGTAGTGATGGTGTGTAACAAAGCAAGAGTTGCAAGATCCTCTGTTGTTTTGTAGACCTCTGTGATCTATATGATAAATAAATCATAGGGTGGCATCCTATGGCATATTTTCAATTTTTAATTTAATAACACATGTCCTCTAGGGATGGCTTTGTTTACCTTGGCAGGGTAATTCTAAACCAACTCCTGCTCAAGTGGTATTGTTATATCAGCTTACTGACTATAGTTCCAGTAATATATCTCATATTTCTTTAGATTTTGTTAACCTCTCCCTTGATTCCACATGTTTCTCAATTTGTTTTTCCTGTGCTAATGGAATAAGTACTGTGATATAACCAAGACCTTTAGAGAATAAATGGAATACCAATCAAAATTCAAACACTATTTTCCACAGACATAGAAAGAAAATCCTGAAATGTATCTGGAAGCACAAAAAGTAAAGGAAATCTGAAGTAAATAATTAACAAAACAATACTGTTGTAGTTTTGGTTGTGACCATAGCCTTTAAGGGCTGAGCCATAAGGTATCGAGATCATTCTGGGGATACCCACAGAAACAGCCTGAGCTAATGGAAACTTACTGATTCTGGACTGACAGCAGGGGAACCTGCATATGACCAAAGTAGGCCTTCTGAGTATATGTAACAGTTGTGTTGATTGTGCAGTCTATAAGGTCACTGGCAGTGGGAACAGGATTTATCCCTAGTACTCAAACTGGCTTTTTGGAGCCCATTCTATTTCTAGGGATACTTTGCTCAGCCTAGATATAGTTGGGCATGTCTTGGCCCTCCCTCAAAGAGATGTGCCAGACTCGGTCCCCTGTACTCTCTGAGGAGTGGATAGTGGGTGGGTTAGGGGAAGGTGGGGAAAGCAGGAGTATGGGAGGGAGTGGGAACTGGGATTGGTATACAAAATGAGAAAAGATTGTTTTAAAATAAAAATGTTAAAGAAAATATTGCTTTAGGTGATGACCACACCTGATTTCAAATTATAGGATACTGCCATTGTAATACATTCAGCTTGATAATTGCATGAAACTAGTCACACAGGTCAATGAAGGTCGAGAACTGCAGGTCTACATATAAATCCACACAAATTTTTGTTTTATTAACAGTTTAACTGATTTTTGACAATGATTCCAAAAATGTACACTACAAAAAAGATAGCATTGTCAATAAATGGCTTTGGGAAATTGAGTATTCAACAATTGAAAAAAAGAAATTATATTCCTATCTCCCACTGTGCATATAGCTGGATTACAAATGTATCAAGGTTTCAACTTAAGATCTGGTACCCAGAAATTACTGCAAGAAAAAGTAGGGAATATGCTTCCCTGTACAGGCATAGGCTAGAACTTTCTAAATAAACAGCTCTACTGGCATAGGAAATAAAGCCCAACAGAGTAAACAGGTTCTCTTGGAACTAAAATAAGTCTTTTTTCCATAAAACAAACAAGCAACAACAAAAATAGCAAAACCAAAAAATCTGAAATAAATGTATAGAAGTTCACAGAATGGGAGGAAGTTTTTGATAACAGTTTATCTACTCTAGTTTTCTTTTTGGTTACTATGATAATCTCCAGGAGGGCTTATTTCATTTTGCAATCCCAAGGACAATGCATGATTGAAGGAAGACCAGGCTTGGATACAAGGTAAGAACTTGGAACACAAATAATGTAGGAATTCTGGTTCACTACCTCTAGCATGTTCTCAGGTAGCTTTCTTACACAAACCATTTGTTCATGGGTCTTACAATTCAATATCAATCAACAATCAAAGTATACATTTTAATTGACCTTCACTATTCTAAGGTGGCTGTAAGTTGTGTTTGACCCCCATTTATTTTGGTGTACATTCTGTTACTTTTGAGTTATTGTTGTTTACTATTTCTTTGATTGATATTTTGTTTTATTTTTAGCATCTTTTGTTAGAGGGAAGGAAAGATAGAAAAAGGCTTGGGTTATGTGGCAAGAGTTGGGGAAGGAGTAAGAATATGATCAAATTATACTGTATAATTTAAAACAAAACAACCTATACATCATTCAGCAAAACCTTAGAGTCTAGAATATGCAAAGAACTAAAAACAAGTAAATAAGTGAGCCCAATTTAAAATATAGGCTCTATGGAACTGAACAGAAAATTCTCCAAAAAATAATCAAATAGCTAGAAAAATATTTAGTAATGTGCATTGCATCTTTAGTAACTAGAAAAATGAAAATTGAAAGTACTAGATTGCTGAATATCCCAACTATCATCATAGTGTCTTCATATAGTAACTAATGCAACCAGATACAGAGAGATCCACAATTAAGCACCAGGTTGAACTCCAGAAATCCAATTGAAATGAGGGAAGAAGGACTACATGAGCAAGGGAGGTCAAGATCATGATGGAGAAATCTATAGAGACAACTGAACCAAGCTCATGGAAGCTCATGAACTCTGGAACAACAGCTATGGATGGTACTAAACTAGGACCTCTATATGTGGGAAACAGGTGTGAACTTGGGCTATCTGAGGGGCTTCTTGGCAGCAGGACAACATTCTACCCCTGGTACATGAGCTAGCTTGTTGGAGTCCATTCTCTATGGTATAAATTATAAAAATGTCCTCTCACCATATAGTAATCAAACACCAAGCATACAGAATAAAGAAAGAATATTAAGTGCAGCAAAGGAAAAAGGCCAAGTAACATATAAAGACAGACTTATGAGAATTATACCTGATTTCTGAATGGAAAATCTGAAAGCCAGATAAATAGTCCTGGATAGATGTTCTACAGACACTAAGAGACCAAGGGTGTCAGCCCAGACTACTATACCCAGCAAAAATTTCAGTAACTATAGATGGAGAAAACAACATATTCCATGAAAAAACAGATTTAAACAATACATATGCATAAATCCAGCCATACAGAAAGTACTAAAAGGAAACCTCCAAACCAATGGAGATAGCTACCCTCACAGAAACAAAGGCAATAGACAATCCCACATTACCAAAAGCCAAAGTGGGGAGGGGACACACACAGACACAATAACACCACCAACAACAAACCCAAAAATAGCAGGAATTAACAATCAATTATCATTAACATCCCTTAATAACAATAGTCTTAATTTGCCAGTAAAAAGAGACAGGCTAACAGAATGGATAAGAAGACAGAATCCATCTTTCTGCTTCATTCAAGAAACACACCCCAATTTCAAAGACATATGTTTAGCTCAGAGTAAAGTGTTGGAAAATAAGAAATAAGCTGGTGTAGCTATCCTAGTATCTAACAAATTGGACTTCAAACTAAAATTAATCAAAAGAGATAAAAAGGTCATTTCATATTTGTCATAGGAAAAATCCATTAAGATGTAGTCTCAACTCTGACCATCTATGCCCCAAATACAAAGGTACCCACAATCATAAAAGGGACATTATTACAAGTCAAACAGCACATAAACCCCACACACTTAACTGGGAGACTTCAACACCACACTTTTACCACTGCACAGGACACCAGACAGAAACTTAACAAAGAAATAAAGGAACTAACAGAAGTTATGACTCTATTGGGTTTAACAAACAGCTATAGAATATTCCATCCAAACACAATAGAATATACATTCTTCTCAGCACTCCATGGACTCTTCTCTAAAATCAGCTACATACTCAGCAACAAAGCAAACCTCAATGATACAAAAAATGGAATAATCCCCTGTATCTCATCAGATAACCATGGTTTAAAGTTAGAATTCCACAACAACACAAACTGCAGAAAGCCAAAAAAATCATGGAAACTGAACAATGCTCAGTTGCATCACTCCTGGGTCAAGAAATCAATAAGGAAGGAAAAAAAAGACTTCCTAGAATTCAATTAAAATGAAGGAACAATATATCCAAACTTATGGGACACTTTGAAAGTAGTACTAAGAGGAAAGTTAATAGGACTAAGTGCCTACATACAGAAACTTGAGCATAGTCAAACTAGAGAATTAACAGCACACATTAAAGCTCTAGAACATGAGAAGCAAACTCACCTAGAAGGAGTAGATGACAGAAAATAATCAATTTAATGACTGAAATCAATAAAGTAGAAAAAAAGAAAACAATACAAAGAATCAATGAAACAAATACTTGGTTCTTTGAGAAAATCAACAAGATAGACAAAGAATTATCCAAACTAACCAAAAGGCAGAGAGAGAACATGCAAATTTAAAAATCAGAAATAAAAATGGGGCCATAAAATGGACACTGAGGAAATCCAGAGAATTATCAGGTCATACTTTCAAAATCTGTACTCCACAAAATTTAAAAATTTAAAGGAAATGGACAATTTTCTGGATAGATATCACTTACCAAAATTCAATGAAGAACAGACAAACAATTTAAATAGACCTATAATTGCTAATGAAAAAGAAGTAGACATTAAAAGTCTCCCAATCAATTAAAGCCTAGGGCCAGATGGTTTCAGTGCAGAATTCTACCAGAAATTCAAAGAAGAGCTAATACCAATAATACTCAAATTATTTCACACAATGAAAGCAGAAGGGTCATTGCCAAACTCTTTTTATAAGTCTAAAATTTCCTTGGTACCCAAAACCACTCAAAGACACAACTAAGGAAGAAAAATACAGGACAATATTGGTCATGAACACTGATGCAAAAATACTCAATAAAACATAGACAAACTGAATCCAAGAACACATCAGAAAAATTATCCACCATGATCAAGTAAGCTTCATCCACAGATGCAGGAATTGTTCAACATACAAAAATCTGTCTATGTACCACCATATAAACAAACTGAAAAAGAAAAACCACATGATCTTCTCAGTAGATGCTGGAAAATCAAATGATATAACTAGAAGAAACCATTCTGAGTAAGGTAACTCAGACATGGAAAGAAAAACTTGGCATTTACTCATTCATAAATGGATATTAGACATAGAGTATAGGATAACCAGCCTACATTCCTCAACCCCTGAGAAGCTAGGAAACAGGGAGGACGCTAAGGGGGACATACATTGACAACTCCCAAGAAGGGGAAAGCGATACGATCTCCTGAGTAAATTGGGAGCACAGGGAAGGGAGGGAGGAGGAAGAGAAGGGCAGTAGAAAAGTGGGGAGAAATCCATGAAGGATCAAGAAGGTCGAGTTGGAGAAAGAACAGAGAAGGAGAGCAAGTAAAGAGATACCTTAATAGAGGAAGCCATTGTAGGGTTAAGGAGAAACCTGGCAGTAGGGAAATCTCCAGGAATCCACAAAGATGACCCCAATTAAGAATCTAAACAAGAGTAGAGAGACTACCATAAATGCCCTTCCCCTACAATGAGATTGATGACTACATTAAATACCATCCTAGAGCTTTCATCCAGTAGCTGATGGAAGCAGAAGCAGAGATCCACAGCTAAGTACTGAACTGAACTCCTGGAATCCAGTTGTAGAGAGGGTGGAGTCATGAGCAATGGGGTCAAGACCATGCTGGGTAAACCCAATGAAACAGCCTGAGCTGAGCAATTGGGACCTGAGGGACCCGAGACTGACAGTGGGGGAACCAGAATAAGACTGAATTGTAGGTGTCAGTTGGGTGCTTGGGCAGTCTATGGGGCCTATGACAGTGGAACTATCCCTAGTGCATCAATGGGCTTTTGTGGTCCATTTGATATAGAGTGACACTCTCTCAGCATAGATACACGAAGGAGGGCCTAGGTCCTGCCCCAAATGATGTGGTAGACTTTGATGATGACCATGGAAGGCTTCACCCTCCTTTAGTAGTGGATGTGGGGTGTGATAGGGAAATGGTCAGGGTATAGTAGCATAGGAGGGAGTGAGAACTGGGATTGGTATGTCAAATAAGTTTTTTTAATTTAAATAAATATTAATTATAAAAAATTCTGATCTAATAGAAGTAATTATGAAAAGTCATATGAAAGCCAAATCTTGTAACCTAACAAAATGAAACAAAAGTATATTTAGTTATATATTAGTTTCCTCATTATCTATTTTGGTGATTTTAATAAGAATGGACCCCATAGACTCATATCTTTGAATGTTAGTCTCCAATTGTTGAAACTGTTGGTGAAGGATTAAGAGGTTAATTTTGTTGCAGGGGGTGTGTCACCTGGGGTAGGCTTTAAAATTTCAAAAATCCACACCATATAGTTTGCACTGTCTCTGCTATATGATTGTTGCTTCATTGTATATGCTCTCATCTCCTGCTCCAGGGCCATGCCTACGTGTCTGCTGTCATGCTACTCACCATGATGGTCAAGGACTCTCCCTCTGAAACTGCAAGATCTTCCAAAACTCTTTGTTCTATAAGTTTTCTAAGTCATGGAGTATCTCCTACAACAAGAGAAAGTAAAACACTAATGTTTCTCATCATTCATTGGTACAGAAAATAAGAGCATAAAATGTTAGTTTCATACTTAAAAACCAAGGCCAGGTTAATCTAGAAAATATATATGTTATTAAGAATCTGTCTCAAGAAAATGTAAAAATTCCCTGAAATTTCTCTCATGGACATTTTTCTTTAGTATTATGAAGTTTGAAATAGGTTTTTGTGGCTTACAATTCTTATTAAATCGGTTCCACATTGTGTCTCTAAATTTCAAACACAATTAGACGTTAAGAGTGATATTGTTAAAGTCTTAGAGGTATAAACAAAGACATGGGAATGAATTATTCTTTCAGGATGCACATGGTGTCATAAACAAAATGTTGGTGGAAATACGGGCAGGAATAAATACGTGAAGGGACTGGATACATGCTACTGAACAACAGGCAGAAAAGTTCTCAATTAGATAGTAACCATAAATGAGATTGACCTAAAATTTGGTGAGTAAAACCAAATCAAGCTAGTAAGTAATGAACTTGCATATTTATCTAAAGGCACTTTATAAACAGTAATTGAAGTGAGATAAAAATCTGTTTAAGGCATGATTAAAAATGAATTTGTTCCTGGACCAAATAATAACTTGTTTTCAGCTGACAGGTACTTTAAAATTCCATATTAATTTTAATATCTTTTCATCTAATACATATATATACATATATATATATATATATGTATTACTAGTCTATGTAAAAATATATTGAACTAAATACCTCATACTTAAATACGGGGAGAAAATTTCTAGCCTTGCTAGAATTTTAATAGCCATGGTAAAAGTAATTATAGTTGTTTTAATCAATTCACATAATTTACTTAGGATACCTAATAACTTTAATGATGTATTTATACAACATTTGAATATTTATTATAATTTCAGTCAACCAGAACAATTGTTGTAATCCATAAGTTATAAATATATTCACTATGTAAATAGAAAGCCTTCATCAATTAATTACTTACTCTGCACTTCTTATCCTTATGAAAAATTCATAGAAGCTCCACTGAAAGTAATTATAGCATATTATGTGTAATCACTTGCCAAATTCCATGTTTTAAATCAATCATTTTTTGTGTTCATATGTTTGAAGTAATTTTAGAAGTAAATAATCACAGAGCTCAACAAATGATATAAAATGGGTAAAACAAATAATGCCGGGCCTATCACGAAGTACAAGGACAAAGGAACATCTCTTCTGCTAACTGAGCTACATCTCTACTCTAGGTGGAGGTAGTGGGTCAGCCGCACTAACAACTACCTGACAGATGAAGGCTTTTTAACAGAGTAACCATATTTTTATTAAAGAAAGTGACTAGTATTCATGGCTTGATATTTTATTACACTACTGTTCCTAAATTCATTGTCTTCTACTTTGATTTTAAGTTCATCTTATTCTCCCACTATTACATATGTTTACATATATTTACTTTCAACTTGGGCATTTGTTGTATCATTTCCTGAGAATTATGTAAATAGGAATAGTTCATGAAACCCAATTGATTCTGAGCAGTGAATTGGCAGTTTCTCTTTGTGTCACATAGATACTGTTTCATTCCTATTTACCTACTATGTAAATAGTAGGTTTTATATGTTATATTTATATATATAATACATTCTGGATATATACAGAAGGATTTGTTTTCAGATAGATACAAGGGTCATTTTGATCATAAATCAATCAGAGAATATACAGCAAGATTTATGGTGAAACTGAAATGTAAATCATCTTAAGAAACAGAGAAAGAGAGCAAGAAAAGAGATACCATAATAGAGGGAGCCATGAATGGGTTAAAGAGAAATTCAGAAGTAGGGAAATGTCCAGGGATCTACAAGCATGACCCCAACTAAAAAAAAAATAGCTATAGTGGAGATGACACCTTAAATATCCTTACCCTATAATGAGATTGATGACTACCTTAAATGCCGTCCAAGAACCTTCATCCAGTAGCTGATGGAAGCAGAATCAGAGACCCACAGCTAAACACTGAGGTGAACTCCTGGAATCCAGTTGTAGAGTAGGAGGAGTGATGAGCAAAGGAGTCAAGACCATGGTGGTGAAACTGCCAGAAACAGCTGACCTGAGCAAGTGGGAGTGCACAGACACTAGTCTGACAGCTGGGGAACCAGCATAGGTCTGATCCAGGCCCCCTAAACTTGGGTGTCAGTTGGAAGACCAGGGCAGTTTCTCAGGAAAATGGTAATCAGTCTACTTCAAGATCCAGCAATTCCACTCTTAGGCATATAGCCAAAAGATGCACATTCATTCATAAAATAAGTACATCTGCTCAACTATGTTCATAGCAGCATTATTTGTAAGAGCCAGCACCTGGAAACAACCAAGGTACCCTTCACCTGGAGAATGGATAAAGAAAATGTGGTATATTCACACAATGGAGTACTACTCAGTGGAAAACAAAAAACAAAAAAGCAACAACAAAAACAATGGAATGTTGAAATTCTCAGGCAAATGAATGGAAGTAGAAGAAGCCATGCTGAGTGAGGTAACCCAGTCATAAGAAGACAAATATGACATGTACTCACTCATATATGGATATTAGACATAGAGCAAAGGATTAACAGCCTACAATCCACACCTCCAAAAAAGCTAAATAAACAAGGAGAAACCTAAAAGACACATACATAGTCCCACAGAGAAGGGGAAATGGACAAGAGCTCCTGAATAAATTGGGATCACAGGGGTGTGGGGAGGGGAAAGTGGAGAGGGAGGTAGGAGAAAGCCAGGTGAGAAGTGGAGGGGAGAGAGAACATGAGGGTTCAGGAAGAATGAGTTGGTGTAGGAATAGAGAAGTCTGAGGTCAAAATTAGTATGGTTCAAAGTCATTATTGTTTCCTGATCTCTGAAAGAAGAAAATAAAAATTCTTCTGGATTTTGTACATGGAGCTAATTGTCTCTGAAGTGTGGGAACCTTTATTTAGCCAAATGTTACTTATCATTTTAAAACACAAAAGAATACCAATCGTTCTTTTCCTGTGACTGTAGCAATAATTGGAAATTTGTTTAGTAGTAACTTTGTACAAATATTGAAATGTGTTCATTTATTGGTCACATTTTGACCCTAATTTTTCAGTCAATTCCGAATTCATAATATTCTTATGAGAAATTAGAAGAAAATAGTCATCAAATATTCTAGTTTTTAATGATACCAATTTCTTTACAAGAAACAATACAATAAATTCCATAATTACTATTTATGATCAGTACATGAACAAAATTTTAGGTGGATAAATAAAATAAGACAAAAGAAAATATACTAAAGTTATTGCTGATGAGACTTATCAAGAAAATATGGAATTTATAATATAGTAATTTTTCAGAAGATATAGACAGAAAAGTACAAAATAATTTTAGGTAGTTTATCAGTTCAACTGGACAAGTTTTCTTTTTTGTGTTTATTTTATTGTTTTTTAAGACAGGGTTTCTCTGTATTTCTTTAGAGGTTTTCCTTGACCTCACTCTGTAGACCAGGCTGGCATTGAACTCACAGAAACCTGCCTGCTTCTGCCTCCCAAGTGCTGGGATTAAAGGCATGTACCACAATGCCCAGCTCAACTGGACAGATTTTCAAACCCATTCTAATTCATAGGGAGCATTAATCAAAAATTCAAAATAAATTAATACTCATCCTAACAACAAGAATATAATACTTAATTTTTATCAAGTATTAATTGAGAATGAATTGTTTCAAAAGTTCAACAAAATCGCTTTTTTGGTAAGAGTAGAAATTTTTTATCCACTTTCCATGTTAGGATTGTGTATGGATTGAACATGGCCTGTATTGCATGTGCTGTCCCAATATCTGAGAGTTCATATGTGCATCAGAGTTGATGTTTATAGAAGACACTCTTTTCTTGGAGTCATTCACTACCTTTGTCTCTTTGAATCTTTCCACCCCATCATCCACTTAGATCACTAAGCCTTGAGGAGAGTTTGATAAAGTATCCCATCCAGGGCTCAGTGCTCAAGACTACCTCCCTTTATATTATCCAGTGTGTGGCTCTGTATTAATTATGGTCTACTGCAATAAGTTTGTCTGATGACAGCTGAGTGATGTTCTGTCCTTTGGGAACAGCAATATATTATTAGGAGTCATATCATTTCTATGTTCCTTCAGCAGATTAATAATATCAGATTCCTCTTGGTGCCCAAGAACAATGACTTATCTAAACTCAGGTTCTTTTCCATTTTAATGATGTGCCATATGGGTTCTATCTCATGGACTCTGCCTTAAATCCAATCAAAATTATTTTGTTACTCACATGTCATTTATGCCACAGTTGCACCAGTATATCTTGGGTGGTCTCTATTGTAGATTGCAGGGTTCACAGTTATGAGTGTTGACAATTCCATTTCTCCTCTGTAGCATGTAACAGACCTTGGGAATGGGAAAATTAGTTTTCTACAATGGAGTGTTACTACATATGCCAACCACATTCCAGGTAAAATCCCAGCATTCATTTGCCAGCACAAAATTATCTCTGTTTTTTGTGGAATTTTTGTTTTGGTATTTGTCTGTCTTGTTTGTATTTTCTTTTGGAGGGCATTGAGTTTTGAGGAAGAACATGAAATGAGTAGGTAGGCATGCTCAGGGAGAATCCAAACGTATTAAATGCAAATAGTAATTAAACAAAAAAAAGGTTTTTTATGAAAGCACAAAAATGTAATAGCATAGCAAAAGCATATAATTTAAATATCTTGAAAATTTTTTATTCATTTCAGCTCTGAAGAGCTTATCCAATTATTAGCAGGATCAAACCAAGTCCATCACCTCTTCATCATAAAAAAAATATTTGGACCCAAGCAAACTTTCACCACTTGATAATGAACATTAACAATAATTTATTATTTGATTTAATTGCATGAATACTGGTGATTTCCAGATGATGATCCTAAATAGAATGACATTCATTCCTTAGTCTGCTAAATATCATGTTTAAGCCTCTTAATAAGAAGATAAGATGGGAAAATTATAAAGATCATAAAGGAGTAAAACTCCCTCTTTTGTTTGTAGATCATATACTTGCTTGTGTAGAAATATATACAAATGAATGTTTTGGGTACAGAAATATGGCTTTCAAGAAAAACTAAGTCATGTTTTTCTACTATATTTTCCTATAAATTTATATAATTGAAATCACATGGCAGACAAATTTTGGTTGAAAATATGAGAAGTTAGAACTTTGGTCCATTTAACATTACATGGATTATAATATGCTTTAATTGTGTGGCTGATGGAGCATTCAGTGATAATGCATCTTTTCTTACAATGCACTTGACTTTCTCACAAAAGTGGATACACAGATAAATTGTATATTGCATCCAAGTCTATTTGTTATAATGAAAATCCACGACTACATTTATTTTTAAATTGAGCATCATTCTTATTGATACAGGAAAAATATTAAGGTCAACTCTGCTTGTTTTGAAGTTTGCAATGCTAACAAATTCCTCCAATGAAATGTAAGAATTTTCTGGCATATTCTGCCAGCACACTCTTCTGGAAGTCACGGACAGTGAGTTCCAATCCTGATTTTCTAGTGACACAGTCAGTGGCATTGGACATGTTCTTTTGCTTTCCTCTCTGAGTCCTGTCATCTGTGAAACAGAGATAATATTGTTCAGTTAAGCACATTGTTCCAGCCTACATCCTCTGAATGAGTTCATCAAAGAAACTCTATACAGGAATTGGAATAGATGCCAACAAAATTGCAGGTTAAGTACCTCAAAGGTGATTAAAAAATAACCCATGGAAATTATTTTTAACATACATTGGCTATTTTTAATATTGAAACAAATATCATTCCAAACACTCTGTCTTAACATTTATAAAGCTGCAAGATATTTTTTTTCTATTTTAGAAGAAAGAAAAACTTGTCTTTTAGAGGAAGGGCATAAACTCATCATCGCCATTCCCCTGTTAATCAGATTCAGTGAACAGTCAACTCACTCAGAAAACCAAATTCAAATCATGTCAGAAAATCAACTATACGTATAGACACTCCTTTATTTCATAATAGCTGGTTCACTCTTTGTACTTCACAAACTTTTAACATTATTAGTTTAGAAAACAAAGTTCCCACATGCACAGAGACCTCAGTGCTAAGTTTACTCGGAAGTACTAGTGAGCTCTGAGTAAAACAAAAACATTTCATTCATATTTGCAATGTTATTTGTCTGTCTTTGACATTTGTACTCAGTACTCCCATCTTATTGCAGTTCTTGTATAAATTTAACAAAAATTTAAAATTAAACACAGAACAAAGATTCCCCATCAAACTTTACCTCATACTCAGATTTCATTCTCCCATTCTCCATTCTGTTCATTGCTGTGACAGATAGCCTCTCTGATGACATGAGCTGTCAGTGACATCTTACAGCTGTGTTGCTTTCTTTTCCCAGTGTGGCTCTTTTTCTTCATTACTTGTGTCTATGTTATCACACTAGCTATTTCCTCAATCTCACAAATGAAAAATAAAACTTGCCAAGATGAAATTATAGATATATTTCTTCTATTTTTTTCAGTTATAGCTTCTCCATCTTCTTGTGTTACCTTTCAGATATTTCACTGTGAGTACTACAAAGCTATGTTTCCACTTTCTAGTGGAACCAAATAATTTATCTGGAAAATTCTAAATATATTTTAGTCTATACCTCTTTCTAGGTACATGGTGTTTGGTTGTTACTGAATGGATTGCAAGGAATTGTAAATTAAATACATGTCATAACAACCCAAACACAATCTTACAAGTAAACTTGGAAGAAAGTTCTCTGTCTATATGAACTCATCAGAATTTATCAAATCTACATATATGTGTATGTATGTATGATTTTCAAAAACTTTCCAGAACGTATAAAATGTTGTTTACTACGGTTACAACAACAATGATAGATAATATTTTCAAATTTTCTCAAACAACTCCTGACACACAATGTCAGACCAAATATTTTTGGGTAATATTTTAGTTAAATCAAACATTTGTTCAACAAATATTTACGAAGCACAAAATAGCAAATGTATCAATCACAATTAAAATAATTACTATAAAATTTTCCTCCCATTGCTTCATTTGTTCATGAGTTTTTGGGTTAGTGAGAACAAGGTGAAATTGCTAACGGGGTTACATAACAGGCTAGGTTTCTGGGTATAGTACTCAGATAATCTATGAGAAGCTGCCCTACCCTCTGAATTTAGTGGGGAGTGAATGGCAGCCTTCCAAGGCAAGTACTCTTCAGAAGATATAAATATCTTATTGGAATTTTCCTAATTTCAGGAAGGGTGTCTGTAGAAGTATCTATTATAGCTATAATTCCAGGTTTGAGTGAGTAATCCTCTGAAGCATGTCATGCAAAATTGAAAAACAACCAAATATTTTTTGATACCAAAATGTCATAACATTAGGTGCTTACAATGTCTTCAGAAGTGACTGGGAAAGCCCCGCTGAAGTAGTCAATCATGCAGGAGTTTCAGAGAGATTTTGGGTGGTGCATCCTGTCTATGAATGGTCTTCTAGCTTTTCTTCTCTGCAACAGGAATTTTTATACCAAGGGATAAATAATAGTAACTTCTGTTGAAAACAGGTCTACGGTGT
Organism: Cricetulus griseus; assembly: GCF_003668045.3. Classification (NCBI taxonomy): domain Eukaryota; kingdom Metazoa; phylum Chordata; class Mammalia; order Rodentia; family Cricetidae; genus Cricetulus; species Cricetulus griseus. The sequence continues at coordinate 201,070,949 of NW_023276806.1, read as the reverse complement.
ACATTTCTTAAAGGTACAATGTCTTAACATCCTTAGGTGTGTACAGCTCTTCTTTCCTGTGAGAAGTTCATGTGTATCAGCCATTCTACTAAACTAAGATGGAAACTTGAAACAAACAGAATTTTGAATCAAGTAATCTCATCTTGTCTGTAGGGACAGCATACAACAAATTCTTCCAGCTCATACTAGTTAATTAATATAATTTATATTACAGGTATGTATTTGCTATTTGATAACATCCCATTGCCTATACCACACTACATTGCTAAACTCACATTGACAAAGTGTGAACATGAATTTTACCTGCCTAACTCCTTTGGATCATTGAGTTCATCAGCCCTCATCGGAGAATCTTCTATGGTGATTGACACAGTGACTTATTCCTGGCCATGGACAGAGATTAAGAGACTACAGAATACTCAGCCATCAGGGCACCCTACACTTCTTCCAAACCCTCCAGAACTTTGTAAAAGAGGGTGTAGAAACAGTGTAAAACTGAAGATTTTAGAAGATTACAAAGAAAGAGTTTTTTTTAACATAGTAGAATGACTAAATACATATGACTAATGTATAGCATAAACAAACCAGTACAAGCTAAAGCCAGATGAAATTACAGCATGGGAAGTGAAGCTGGGCACACAATCCAACCATGTTCAATAGAACTATTAAAATGTTTTAGCTGCTTGGAGAGGGAGATATTTTTCTCTAAAATATACCACCTAGTAAGTGACGACTCTTTAATGAAAGATCACACACCCACAGGTATTTGGTCAGCACAAATTTGTCTTGAGGGATTTACAAATAATGTATTAACAGCTGGGTAAATAAGGGAGTGGTGTAGATCTGTGAAGAGGTGGGGGAGGGTGAATGGATATTATAGAAACGTATACAAACCCTTCAAATAACAATAAATTTTGAGGACACATTGTATGAGTTTGTAGGGTAAAAACAATACCCATGAGAAAATAAGTGAACAAAATTATGTTTGGAGAATTAGAACTATATCTAGTGACTGACCTCATGATGTGATATGCTTACTATATTATGGAAAGTTGAATTCTGTACCTGAAGAAACAAACATGTTTTCATTGTTGTTACTGTTCTTTGTGTGTGTGTGTTTATGTGTGTGTGTGTGTGTGTGTGTGTGTGTGTGTGTGTGTGTGTGTGTGTGTGTGTATGTGTTTGTGTGTTTCTGGAAAATAGGTTTTACTAGCCAATCAATTGAGATATTGACTAGACATTTTACTTTAAAAATGATGTCAGTTTTACTACATTATTTGTCTTACGGGAAATTTGAGATATATTACATTTTGTTGGGCTCCTCCACATATGTGTAAAGCCAATATTATAACTTCTGGTGTTGGTGATTCTACTCCAGCTACATTTTCTTTCCACTATCTGTAAAAAAGTACCATCCTTTTCTCAAGTCATCCTAAGATTGGCTTCAACCCAAGATACAACATTTGTATGATTTAGCCAGATAACTCAAATGTTTGTTTTAGCAGCAAAGTATTCTTCGCATCCTGTTTAATTCACCATTGAATAAAAGCCAGTACAAATAGTAAATATTTACAAATGTCACAGGATAGAAAAAGCAACCAAGATGCCATATGGCATTCAAAGTAATGCCAACTATCTCAGTCATTTTTCAACTGAGCTTTTGAGATAGAGTAAATATCCCCTAGGTCTTGGACTGCTCTCTTAAAAACTTTAATCCTGCCTGGAGACTGGGGAATGATCTAGATGATGCCTGTCATTGGGGTAGTTTATGAAAATAGAGTGAAAAATGAGAATTGACAGCTTACAACATTTTTTCAGTTGTCATAAAAAATAACTGAAAGTCAATGCATGGCATGACTGCCAACCCAAGAAAAGCAGCCAGAGAAGCATTAACAAAAACAGATGACAGATTCCCTGGGGAAATACTCCTGTCTTCAGTCACTGTGCATAATGCTGATGAACAAACAAGCTGGCACTGAAGGCAAATCATGTAAGAGAATCCCTTTGGACTGTGAGTAGGTATGCATCTCCTATGTACTACACATTTGATCATAGCTTATATCATGTCCCAAGTCAACTATAAAATTGTAAGAGTCTATTACGACATAGCAAAGACTCCTCAAGATAAATTATTTGGTTTTATTTATTTATTTTTATTTAGGATAAAGAACCCTTGAAAAACTCCCTTCCCCTATGATACACCAATTCAGCTCTTTGCCACACAGTGTTAAATGTCATTTTCTGGCTATCAGGATCATAATGTATTTGTCAGATTGGAAACATTTTTCTTTAGAAATTAAACAGAGAGTTACAATAGGTGGTTACCTCAAAGACAAGGTTAAAAATTCTGAACTTGTTATTTTGTAAATAAGTAGTTTAAGTTAACAGTAGTTTACTATTAGTTAAGAGAATTAATGGTCTTTCAGGAGTATCTTAAAGATACTTAAACACATATTTGCAATAAAATGCCATTGAGGTAGTTAGTATATTAAGAATTTATATGGGTATGACAATGTCATGTGCTGAGTTTCTATTGTTTCATTTGCAAAGATTGGTACTTGGGTCCTGGACCAGAACTCTGATGATTCTGAGCAGAGGCAAATGTGATACTATGTCAAATGTTCAGCATTTTTCTTTTTTAAAAAATAATTTTAGTAAAAGTATAACACATCCAGATATTTTTTGGACAATCCCACAAGTTCTGTACCACCATTTGGCAAGCATATCTTGCAGGCAAGACAGATTGTAGGTGGAAGGTTTTGAGGCTGGTTTGGTGTCTGCTTTTCTTTTTCTGCCTACATAAGAATTCCTTATAATTCCAAAGAGACTAGAAGATAGGGGTGAATGGTCCATGCAAGCACAAGCTTGACACCTCTATGTTTAATAAGCTTTGTAGATGTGGTTCAAAAATTTATTTTCAATAAATAATATAAGTACACCATTTTCTACCTTCCCCAATTCCTCCCATATACCCCTTGCTCTCTCACAATTTCATTGCCATATTTTCTGTAATATTTATAAACATGCATATATAATATATACACATATATGTACACATGACTTACATATTCCTAAGTGTATAAATATAATCTGCTCAATCCATATATTACTTGTATGTTCGTAATTTTCAGGGCTAACCACTTGATATTGTAGAACCAGTTGGGGAGGCTCTTTCCTAGGGGAAATTATTTCTACCACTTTCAGCTTTACTTAGTTATCTAAAATGGGGTCTCTCTAATATGTCTCTGTTACACCTTAGAGTGTGGACTGGTGTGTCTTTGTTCTGTTCTTTTTTAGGGAGCTGTGTTTTTGAGACTTCGTGGGCACATACAGCTTGTTGATAACCAACTGTTCCCTAATTAGACTTCAGGACAACTGAATAAGAAGAAAATTGACACTGGTACTAGAAACCGACCCACCTACGCTGGGGTTACTAACATCATGGATCTTTGAGAAGAATGTAAAATAACCACTTTCGTAAACTAGTATAAATTCATAAAATTCTAATCTATATCTTTACAACAATAAAAAAAATATATCTATATCCCCTCATCAAAGAAATTTCTCTTTGCAATAGATAGACATCTTTACTGGAAAACACAATGGATAATGTTATATTCACTAATATTAAATTGTTCTATAATTGTACTATGCTTTCAAGAAATCTGGATTACATTATTCAGTAAGTGAATGGTGGCTCCCTCCACAGAGAACATCTAAGTCAGAACTAGGATTAGTGAGTGAAAGCAGGAGAAGGACATCAGGTGTTTTCTACCTCCGTCCACTTCCTTTCCTTTTTATTTCAGGAAATACTTAGGGTCTGCTTGTCTCTAACTTCCAGAGCTAGGTGTATATAGGCACATGCAGCCATAACCTTCTTACATGAGTGCAGGGAAATGAACACAGTGCTCATTATTACAGACCAAGCATTCAAATCCACTAAGCCATCCACACAGATCTCTCTTCCTTATATTTAGCACTATTTTAGAGTGTGCTTCGTAGAGAGCACAGACACCCTAGCTTTAAAGCTGGGGAACCAGCATTGGACTGAACCAAGCCCTTTGAATGTGGGTGCCAGCTAAGAGGCCAAGAGAGTCCATGGGACCTGTAACAGTGGAGTCAGTGTTTAACCCTAGAACACAAATGAACTTTGAGAGATCATTCCCTATGGAGGGATAATATTGCAGCCCAGATACAGCAAGGAGGGCCTAGGCCGTCCTCCAAATGATATGACAGACTTTAATGATCCCCCATGGAGGGCCTCACTATCCCTGGGGAGGAGGTGCAGGTGTGTTTTGTTGGTTGTTGGTGGGGAACATGGGAGGATGGGAAGGTGAGGGAATGGGGGGATGGATATGTAAATATGAGTGCCTCTAAAATAAAAAAAATTACTCTGCATAGGACGGCACAATACATTTTTAGTAGCTTCAAACTTCTATGGCTACTGAAACTTAATTGCATCAAGTGGCAAGTAGAATGATTGACTTTTTCTACCTCTGTTGATAAAGAACAATTCATGATGTTCATGTAAAGATTGAAACTCCAAAATATATGTATTAATGTATATATGTGTTCGAGAGAGAGAGAAAGAGAGAGAGAGAGAGAGAGAGAGAGTTATATGAGCTTATTATTAAAGCTAAGAACTTCAATATTATGGTTTCTGCAAACTGGAAATCAGAGAATATCAACAATGCCATTTAGTCCATACCTGAAGATCAGTAGCTAAAGCCCTAGAATAGATGCCTGATGTTAAAAGTATATTTAGATAGATGTCTCAATTTACAGATGGGGTTCGGGGCTTTCATTTCCTCTACTGTCTATTCTTTCTCTCTTAAGGAACTGAGTAATGCACACACACACACACACACACACACACACACACACACACACACACACACACACACACACACACACACACACACACTGCTGAGGGTGGATTTTCTTTACGTAGGCCTGATCATTCAAATTCCAGAAATACTCTCTTTTAGATACACAGAAATGATGTTTTCCCAGATCTCTGGATATCCCCCACCTTAGCTAATTTGATAAGAAACATTAGCTGTCAACTCTACTTAGCCAGCAGGAATTTTATTAGTCATGGGTATATTCATTTCCTACCTGCTCTGACATTGCCATAAACCTGTAGCTTAAAACATGCAAAATTATGCTAATTTTTGAAGGTAAGTTGTCTGAAATGTATCTTCAGCGTTGTATAACTTCTGGAACCTCTACTAAATAATCTCTTTCTTACATTTCCCATGCTTGAGGACACAAGAATTGCTTGGGTCTTCCCCTATCTTACAACCTGCACCATAATGTCATCTTTGTTCTAAGACTTTTGCTTCCAGCCTTACATTTTCTATCCGTCATTTTGATCCTTCAGTCTTCTTTTTAATAGTCTCTCAGTTGGAGTTGGAAAGATTGCTTAGTAGTTAAGTTTACTTGCTATTCTTCAAGAGGATATGGGTATCATGAGGCACAGAAGGCAGTTTACAATCACCTGTAACCACTTTAGGGAATTTCACACCTTCTTCTGGCCTCGAGAAGTACCCACCAATACATGAAAGGCATGCACATACATATAATTTTAAAAGTTTAAAACAAATTTTAAAAGCTAGCATTCATATTACATATTATAGATTTTTAAAATAATCTTGCACAGAATCCTTAATTTTCTTATTTTAACCGTTTCTGAAAAATTCCTATTTGAATAATATAATATAATATATTTACAATTTCAAAGTCTGTGATGTGAGTTTTAGAGGTAATTATTCATTCTGGGACATTCCCTTCTTTTGGCAGCTACAAACAAATGCATAGAATTAGCAATATAAACATTCCAGTTTGGTTACCTAGCTTGTATTCAGAAATACAGGTGAGTGCAGACTTAGGAATATAACAAATATGAACAAGATCATGCATGCCTCTGGCTAATGGTGAAGGGTATCCTGAAAATAATCTAGAGATTGAAATCTGAATAAAGGTCAACTTCTTTCAGAAAATGAAGGAAGAAAGGTGTACAAGCAAATATTAAAAAAAAAATTGTCATGCAGAAGTAACAGTAAGAAACACTGAGAAGATATTCAACCCTTGAGAATTCAGATGCATGCTTTGTTGTTGTTTGTTTGTTTTTGAACATCAGCATGGTCCCCCAGACAAGAGGAAAGGGACAGGAGCTCCTAAACAAATTGGGAACACTGGGGAGGTGGAGGGGATGGAGGAAGAAGAAAGAGAAGGGGAGAAAAGGAGGGGGGAGGAGAACATGAGGGATCAGGAAGACTGAGTTGATGGGATCAATAGAGGAGAGCATATTGTAGAAAGTGAACCTTTCTTTGATCTATACAAGCAAATCAGTCACAGATTTTCATGGGAAAGAAGACTGTGATGTCTGCAACAGGCAGTATGACTATTATGTTCATTTAAAATGTTCTAAATTGTATTTAATTTTATGTGTATGGGTATTTTGCCTTCATGTATTTTTCTATACCACTTATGTGCCTGGTGCTGTGGAAACCAGAACTCGGTGTCAGATCTCCTGGAACCGGAGTTACAATGATTGTGAACTTCGTTGTGGATGCTGATAATCAAATTTGGGCATTCTGAACAAACTGTCAGGTCTCTTAACCAGTGACCTATCGCTGAAGCCCCTGTTTTAGGGATGTTTTTAACAGACACATAAATTTTTATGTAAATTTTATAACAATCATTTAGTTAGGTATAGTACTACTTCCATTTTTGAGTATGAAAATAATAAAGTTAACATAGTTGAGCATCTCCGTAATGAAATAGTAACAGCTGTCTGTTTTTAGGAGCTGTGCAACAACATGTCTATGTGGCCTATCCAAGTATGCATGAACAATTTTATTTTTGTTTATTATAAGCATTGGTTATTTTAATTAAATAGCAATTATTTATGTAACTTAAAAATTGTAGAGGAATAAAAATTATTTCTCTCAGGATTTCCTATAAGGAATATTGTATTCATACATTCAGTACATTGTTCTATGTAGTCTACATATTTTCTCTGTTTCTGGTTTGCCTGCTTTAAATACTGTCAGGTCACTTGTGGCATTTAAGCAATTTCAAGGGGTAGTGAACCATGAACTGAATTTCCATAAATATTCTAGATGGAGGACAGGCAAAGATAAAGATGTGTAGAAGTAGGTGAAAATAAAGATATCTACAAAATGGAAATCACTAGAGATGTTTGGGAAATTCACAGTAAGATGAATTAACATATTTTTGATTGCTCATGATATACAATAATTTTCTGTAAAAACCTTATTAATATGCATCTTGCCACACTCTGGATCATGCAGAGTTCTTTCAACCTGTCATACATCTGCTTCATAAAATAATTTAAATTTGGGCTAATATCAGGTAATTATTCATGAAAGTAATAATAGGAAGGAGCCATCAGTTTTAAATATTATTCCACTTCCCTAAATATTGAGTGGACTTTGTGATTTACTTGAATGATGTCTCATCTAACTTAACCAGTTTTATGAAAACACTAGAGCAGTTGCAAAGTGCCTTTTTAATTCCCTCAATATTGCTTTTACAGGTCTCTATCACGCTGTCCTGTTATGTTAAAGAAGTATTTATTTATTTATTTATTTATTTATTTATTTATTTATTTATTGAGGCAGGGTTTCTCTGTGGCTTTGGTGTCTGTCCTGGAACTAACTCTTGTAGACCAGGCTGGTCTCAAACCTACATAGATCCTTCTGCTTCTGCCTCCTGAGTGCTGGGATTGAGTGTTTATTAAAAACAATAATGGAATAAGGATGTGATAAATGAAGATGCTATCACATGGATCATTGTACTAATGATCAAATTCTTGAAGTTCCGGAAGTTGTAAGTCTTACAAAAGAAAATTGGCTAATGTCAACTTCAATTAATCAATGGGCCATCTCTAGTTAATGCTCTAGGAAGGCAGTAATTTAATGTCTTTATATATTAAGAGTTCAAATAACAATTTTGGTAAATAGGAAGCCAAAGTGTGGTTAAAAGGTATATGCAAGTAGGTAGGACATCTGTAAAAGCAGCTTGAGAGGGAAAGTCTACTTGTGTTTTCAGTTAAGTTCCATTTTAGCATGTTACCATGATGAGATGAGATATGTACTGCGTTGCTCAGAGTTGCTCAAGATGTGTTTCTGAGGGACACCAGGTAGAACCGATGTCTTCTGGTGGGTAATATGTGTGGAAAGGAGGGATAAGAAGTGATATGGATCTTCTCTCATTACATGATAAAGATTTTTTTTCTTGATCAAGGCTTGAGGAAGACAATGTTGGTTGATAATAGATCAGGGTATCTTCAGAATCACGAAACCAAGAATATATTACTGATGTTAAACTAAGTTCCTGGAGAAGCACCTTCAGAAGATATTAGTTTGTGAGCTATCATTATTGAAAAACTGAAAAAAAAGTATTTTCTTCTTCAGCGATAATAATGAAGCAAAAATTACACTTGGACTCACATTGGAATGAAGGCTATCATTGGGGATTTGAAGGATTGTCGTACATGCAATGGATTTCCATTTAATAGTTCATTCTGGTCCCCTCTGACCTTTGTTAGAACATTGTAACAGGATTTCTGACAAATGGTATTCAACCAGTTTGGAGAATGGACTCTCTTGTATTCTGTCAGAAGACTGGATTAGAACAAGTTTATGTCTAGGACAGCATTCCATTTCTACCCTTTTGAATAAAAAACTATATTGACTTCCCTGCCAGTTATCATAGTATAATACAATGAAATCTAGATCAAAGTTCAGAAAACTCTGGCCAGACAGAGTATGTGTACTATAAAACATAATGTCTACATGTATGACACCATTTAAAAGGCACTATTAGAAAATGGGATAGGGGAGATGGAGCCTACATAAATGTTGAAATAGATGAAACAAAACAAAATAAAAACACACCAACAGTGAAAGAAAAAGCTCAATTTTTTCACTGACAGGAAAGAATAACACTTGTATTATATTACTTCTTTGTTAGTCTAAGATGATTTTTAATTGCCTCAAATAATCTTTATTATATAAAGAGATGCTATTAATTATTTGATTTGAATAAACTGTGTCAATGGAAGTTCCATGAATCTTTTTGGGGGTTGTTTTAAGTTTTCTACTCCATTCACACTATCAACTAATTCATGATTTTTTTTTAAGTCATCAGAGGCAAACAATTTTCACTGGAACAATATGGATCCTTCAATAAAACAATAGCATCTCTTCCCATAGGTGAGTTATCATGATTTTATTCTAGACATATTTTAGACATTAGCTTTTACCTTACAGATAGTTTGCCAAGAGCTTATCACCTGCCACAAATAGAGATCACTCCCATTAAGGACATGTTATTTGGGAGATATAAATAAATAACACTGTATTATACCAATGTAAATTTTAGAAGAGATGTAGATGATGAGCATTTTAAAATGGGACAAGGAACAAACAAACAAGAGAGATGACATTTTCCACCTTAGTTTAAATTCCTTACAGAACTGATACTGACTGATACTGATGCTTAGGAAAACGTAAGAAAATTCAGTTTCATAGGAAGGCAATAAAAAGTCTGTGTTAGCTAGGATTGACATGTAAAACAAGATTGTTTCTAATTTAAATTTAAAAAGGGAAAAAGAAGTTACAAAAGTTCAGAAGATGATGTGCATAAAGAAACCTGTTAAGAGTACCCTGTTTAGATGCTAATTGATACAGTATCAAGTTTAGAATCACTCACAGCTTTGTATCTTTCTGTTTTATCCTAGTTTTTTAAGTTTCCATGTATTTTCCTCTTCACAATACTTCAATCATTCAATTTCAGGTTTCATTTAGTAGAAACTTCTTTTCCAATTGCATTATATTCAGTCATTTAAGGATAGTTGTGATTTATGCTAACTTCTTTACTTTTAAAATTCTCCTTGGCATTTGCATATCATATTGCATGAGGTGAATTTCAAAAGGTACAATTATCCTGTATTTTTCACATTCACTTGTTTTCTGATTTTAATGTGGAAGAGAACTGCATAATTGCTTTTGTAAAAAAAATTCAAGGCATTGTTGTTGTTTTTCTTACCTTGCTAATACAGGCTAACACAAATACACTGTTCACATTGTATCATGAAGAAAAGAACAGATCCTGTTTAATTAGTTTGCCACAGGATACTTTGAAATATATCCAGATTCCCAGATTGCTTTGATTTACAATTATATTACTTCTTTGTTAATCTAAGATGATTTTTAATTGCCTCAAATAATCTTTATTATTAATATTATTATTTGATTTGAATAAACTGTGTCAATGGAAGTTCCATGAATCATTTTGGGGTTGTTTTAAGTTTTCTACTCCATTCACACTATCAACTAATTCATGATTTTTTTTAAGTCATCAGAGGTAAACAATTTTCACTGGAACAATATGGATCCTTCAATAAAACAATAGCATCTCTTCCCATAGGTGAGTTATCATGATTTTATCCTAGACATATTTTAGACATTAATTTTTAATGCAGAATGATAGCTAGAACAATTCTGAGCACTAGGGGAATGTCCAGAGTTCTACAAGGATGACACCAAGTAACAATCTAACCAATAGTGGGGAGGCTACCTTAAATGCCTTTCCCCTATAATAGATTGATGACTACCTTGTAGCTTGAACTTTCCTCTGGAAGCTAAATGTAGGTCTAGGAATGCTGTAGCTACACCAAACAATTTTGTAACCCACTATTTTCATTTCTGATCTTCACAATACCCACAAAATGGAAACAGCATAGATTCCACCACCTGATGAATGAATAATAAAAATGTGGTACATTCACACTATGGAATATTATTCAGCTATTAGGAAAAATTAAAATTCACAGGTAAATGGATGGAGCTGTAACAATCATACTGAGGGAGATTAGCCAGGCCCAAAGGACAAATACAACATGCTTCCTCTATTGTACTATGAATCTTGAGATACCTGTGTTTTGTTTTGAAAACTAGTAGATGACAGGAAACTTAACGTGAACTGGGAAAGGCCTTCCAGAGGAGGGTACATAACATGTAGTGATATAAATGGGGAAATGGTCATTATGGAACAGGAAGGATTGAACTTGGTTTGGGGATAGTTTTTACCATAAACAGTGATAATTAACAATAGTCCTTTCCCAAACGTTATATAGATGCCTTTAATTATAATAGCTGGAATAGATAGATAAGATAGATAAATAGATAGATTATATATATATATATATATATATTATATATATATATATATTATATATATGTGTGTGTGTGTGTGTGTGTGTGTGTGTGTGTGTGTGTGTGTGTATGCACAAAATCTGAGTAGGATTACATTGGATAACATTGTAATATAAAATGGAGGGGTGATCATGAAGTCTCACTAGCTCATGAGATATTAGCAATTGATGATAACTTCCAAGCAAAGGGGAGTCAGTTTTCATTAAGGGTGTGTCTCCTGGTAGGTCCACACTCCAGAGAACATACTCTTAAGTGTATTTGGACAGTACAAATTTAAATTCATTTATGAAGATAACTTAAACCTTGAATTTGAAAGATATTGATTCATAAAACCTTCTACCAATTGGCTAGATTGGAATCCTTTGTTGTTCTTTCCTGAACAGCAGCAATCACACACTTCCAACTCTGTGGAAAAGAAGAGCAGCTACCAGGGAGGAGTAGAAATAGACCGTTGAAAGCAGGTATCCTACTGCTACAGGAGATAGACTTGATATTAATTATAGACTTGAATTGTTATTTTTATCAAAAAATTTACCATAGGGACTGGTTGTGTTTAATCAGCTCTTCTGACTAGTATTTCAGTTGAATTTCACTGTGTGGTGGACCAGCCATAGTTAAGTAACTCAGGGCTAGGAATGAAAGATCCCTGAATAAGCATTCCAAACCTGCCTGCCAGTTTGTCTAGAAATCCTCACACAGAAAATCTGGTGAAAAACTAAGCCAAGGTAAATTCAGATATTAACTAAGGATTAAATGCATATACCACTTGGCAAAGGGCTTGGTGATTTTGATCACACATCTGCTCCAATATTCCTCATTGAATAACAATAAATGAATAAATAGATTATATAAAATAAAATATTTATACCATGGAGATAAAGGCCACCAAAATTCACCATAGTTTAGACTTGTGTTAATTTGAGACAAATGATATTTTGAAAGAAGTATTATGAATATGCTATAGAATACTGAATGGTGTTAAATTTGAAACAAATGGGCAAAATGAGTTCACAAATATATCCATTGAGAAGTATCAATGCAGAAATTAAAATTTACAAAGGGAAAATTTATATTTGAATATTGTGATACTAGAGTCCAAATGAAAATTTGCTAAACAAGTTCAACAGAACATTTCAAAGGGCAGAAATGAATGAATGAGCATGAAGATAGTTGAGGAGAAATTTTTTAACTAAAGACCAAAATGTTATAGAATCTAATTATAATCACATACAAAAGCAAGAGCTATTTCACTATTCGATAGTAATATCTTAAGGCAATTCACCATATTCTTCCAGAACTGCCAAAAGTAACTGATTTTAACAGAGTTTAATTAATTGCTTTATTTTGAGATAAGATCATTCCATGTAGCCTAGGTTGGTGTCAAACCTGCACTCCTCCTGTCTTTCATTTTGGGTCTCTGGAGTTACAGTCTGCTCCTGCAGAGCCAGAATCTTCCTGATCACTAACTCACCACCTCAGTAGCTGATATTCTTAGAAACATCCTTACATGACTGCCCTCATTATACATGTCTATTTAAGATTTCAAGGGACTTAAAATTATGTAACCATATATAATGTAACTTAAAATTATACAAAAATCATCTGCTCACATATTTATTGCCTTGCCTTTTGTCTGAAACCACAAATTACATATAGGAAAATTTTATCTCTTTGTAGATTCATGGATTTCTCCCAACAATCAGAATAATATTGGTACCACAACTCATGTTTCTAAACATTTGATATAAGAATAGATACATAAGGTATAGTTGTGTTTTGGTTTGGGTTTTGGTTTTGGTTTTGGTTTGATTCTATTTACTATAGCAGTATTGCATATGTTTAAATGAAGACAGAAAAAAAACATTATAAGCAAGTAAATGATCTGTGTTTGAAGCAGGTATAGCTTACTGGCTGTTGTTCTCCGCAGCCATTGTTTCTTTTCAGCCCCCAGTGATCATGTGTACCCTAGTTAGATGATTCTTTTATCTTAAAAGATCATCATCAACAAAGTTTTTGTTTTAAACCCAACCTAAAAGAATCACAGCTGGAAGGATCTACAAAGGAAATTTTCTCCTCCAAAGGCAACTTAAAGCTTGTGGAAAACAGTTTCATCTTATAAAAGAGTGATAATCTCTGCGGGATGAAAGCAGCTAAGTTAGAATTCATAGTCTCTTCTGTAAAATGCAAAACTGTAGGGACAGAAAACAGACAGTGTTTGTTAGACTAATAAAGGTGGCAGAGAGACTTCAATGGAACAATGTGAGAGGATTCATGTATCTTGATGTTAGTTACAGATAATAGGACAATGCACTTACAAAGAATTTGTAGAACTAAACATGAAAACTTCAACTTCAATAAGTTGAATGTTTTACTCAACTTATCTTTAAATAGAGCTTTATAAAAAAATTGAGACCATGAGTGGTGATTGTGCCTACTAATAACTTATGGGAAAATGTGAAAATATTCACTCAAGCCGCCACATTTAGATAAGAAGGTGACCAGAGACTTTGTCATATAGGAGAGACATTGGGATCTCTTTCTGGATTTAGTTCCATCATTGACATGGTGTTGCAACTTGACTGAAAGCATTCCCCTTTAACACACTTTGTTTCTTGTTTCTCCACATACATGTATTGCTATTGAAGACAGCAAGTGAGAGAGGCAGCTAGAAAACAGCATGTGAGTCTTCCAGGTATAACAGGTGTAAAATGGCCTGCTTCGTTCTAGTCAACCATTGCTTTTCTTCAGTTGCTTTCTTTTTTATATATATTCTTTTTATTTTAATTAGAAAGGAGATTATTTTACATGGCAATCCCAGGTCCCTCTCCCTCCCCTCATCCCGTGCCCCCCACAACTAACACCCTACTTATCCCATACGCAACTTCTGCCTGCCCACTCTGAAAACTCATCAGTGGCTTTCACTATAAGATTAAAACATTTTGAAGCCAACCTAGAGTAAACTATGTCATATATCTTTCTCAGTCTCCCTCACAATTCATCCATTTCTTTCCTCCCTCCCTCATGTCATATGTGTGCATCAAACTATATCTTTCTTTTCTCATGTTTATAAAGTCTCGTATCTCCCAAATGCTCAGAAAGAATCACTTTAATTAAAGTTCAGAGGATGGTACATATGAATCCACTACCCAGAAAAAAATCTCTATTTGTACCTTGCAACTTTAAATAGAAAAATAGTTCATTAATAGTTACATTGTTATTTATGTGTAAAAGCCATTAAGAATATAGTTTTGGTAGTTACTCTAGTTTCATTACCCCTGCTGTGGCCAAACAGCATGAGAAAAAGCAGCACAGAGGGCAAAGGACCTTTTCATTCCAGGTTCTGGTCCACCACTGAGAGAAAAACACTCCTAGGCATAACCCACATACAGTTCAGACCAGAGAAAACAAATAGATCCTTGCTTCTCCCTGCTGGTGCTTCTCATCTCTCTTACTCCAACCCTATATACTTCAGGATGTAGCCTATTCACACTTGGCTGAGACCTGTCATGTCAATCAATAATCATGACAGTTTTCCCCACACCTGCTCACAGGCCAACCTGATCAAAGTCATTCCTGAATTGAGATTGCTTTCTGCCCAGATGATTTTACATTGTACTGAAATGACAGTAAAAACTAACAGCACAGTGAGGTAACAAATAAATATTTTTGTAATAAGAGAAATAATAAAAGTGTAGCTATTTACATATGAAGCAGTGCCTCACCTAGGCTACATAGTCCAATTGAAATATTTTTGCTTTGTAATTATGAGATACTTCTGCAGTAAATACTTCTCTAATCTAGTTTTGTAGCATTGCCACTGAAAATTTGTTTGGATATTTATACTATAATTTTGTATAATGATAATAACTCTTGTCTCAGTTTAATATCCTTAGGACATCACACATTTTAAGGATTACGATTCAAATATTTTAATTTCAGTGTCACCTACAATGAAATAGCAAGTATGCTTACATATTATTTCATGTCAACAATTTTGTGTAACACTGCTCAATGATTTTTAATGATTTTTGAGACACAGTTTTACTGTGGAACCCAGGTTATCCTTGAATTCATGAAAATTTAGTTTCAGCATTGCACATACTCAGAATACAGATACTAGTTACTATATCTGTCTAATGAATCTTATTTCATATTTCACAGCTGAAGATGTTGTGGGTTTTCAATCTTAAAGAACAAGTCCATATTGACATATGCCAATACATAATGGCTTTATCCCCCAAATTCATGTTTCATAGAATAATATTCTATTTTACTACATAGATGAGTTTTGTTTCTAGAAATTTACCTGCCATTCATTTTGAACCTCATAACCAATGTGACACTAAACACAACATATTTCTTAATGGTTGGGGTTGTCCTTTATTTCAGCTATCTGTCCTGGTTGTATGAAATTCTAAAAGAACCAAGAAAAAAAAAACATTTAAAGAGCATTTTATGTGAATGGATGCCAGGTCCACGAGGTTAATTCAATGATAACTACAATAACAAAGTAAACATTTTTCATGAGGCATCCTCCCCATACCCAAACACACATAGTTATTCACTCATAATGTTGAATAACTTCTACATAGATGCCACAGACACAGTAAGATGCTTCATAAAAACAGAACAAAGAGCATAAAGGTTTGGAAATAGGAACAAGTACAAAGCACACACTTTGAAAAAACAAGCAATTAATCAATGTAAAAAGTCTGGAATAAGGTATAAATGTGAGTCATAAATTCAACTACAGCCAATAACATGAAAGAAAGTGAACTTGAGTCTTCATGGAAATTGAAATCTCTTTTGATATACATGATCTTTCCCATCACCCATCATACACAGGGTGCTCCTTTATTCAGAGAAAACTGTCAATTCCTATATTATGAAAAGAAAAATTCTCAATTTCCTAGTGTTTTAGAGTTAAGATGCTTTGTAAGAAACATTCACTACCTCAAAACCTGTACTGATGGAAAAGAATAAAGACAGAATTCTAAGAACTAATGGACATAAAAGTCAGCGGAGTTGAAAAAAAAGTACATGTTGTTGTTGGAAACAGGGCCTAAAAATTCCTGAGCTGGAATGGA
This sequence comes from Cricetulus griseus, assembly GCF_003668045.3. Lineage (NCBI taxonomy): Eukaryota > Metazoa > Chordata > Mammalia > Rodentia > Cricetidae > Cricetulus > Cricetulus griseus. The sequence continues at coordinate 201,054,613 of NW_023276806.1, read as the reverse complement.
ACTGAAAGGCCCCTTCCTGGATACTAGTTTTCATGTGCAAAAAGGCACCATCCAAGCTTGCTGAGGATGGAGGAAACCACAGTCTATAGAACAACCAATAGCTATGATGCCTGTGGACCATATCAATGATCAAAATGACACATTAAACCTAACTTGGGGTAATCCCTGCTCTATAAATTAAGTTAAGATCTGATTGTAGGGGCATCACTAACCTCTGGAGTCCTAAGTTCTACACTGATGCAAACAAATCTGGAAAGGCAAAATGCCACTACACCTGATCAATAAGCAGGAGACCTTGCCTAGTATTGGAAACCTAATTAACCACTTAGTGCTGGAAATCACAGTTATTGCAGGAAAATCTAAAACCTGTATTGTCCCAAGCCAACAGAATGCTTAAGTCTATAAGCATTCGTACTTATAGCCACAGATAAGTGGAGACCACAATAGCAAACTACAAGCAATCAAAATTCAGACTTGTGTAGCCCAGTCACATTGGAGACATCTACAAAATACTCCTGCACCTGAGGTTTGGGAATCATTGTAGAAAACAGGAAGAAAGATTCTAAGAGCCAGAGGATCCAGAAACTCACTAAAAGATCTTGTTTCCTAGCAATATAAGTAGATATACCAAAAATATCTTACAAATATGACTGCCGAAATGTGTTCTAAACAAGGATGACAGTAATGAAGGTGCCAAACTTGATGGAAAAAAAAGTCTAGGTGTCTGCTTTTCTCATGAATAAAGAGGGGCCTAGGTGCTGGAAATTTCCTATTATCTCTATCCTATGATCTCATTTCTTCCATTTAAGTTCTTGTTTTTTGCTTAGGAGACCTTCCATTGCAATTAATTCATTAGTAAAGACACTTGAGTATTTCATTTGAAACATTGATGATTTTGTAACCTGAGACTACTATTTCCTCAATTAAGTTGCATAAACTTGATATGGAAAATTCATATATCTCAAACCACTAGAACAAAACACACTTATTATAATACAAATTGGAATGCATAGTGAAACAGAGTTCATAAAAAACAAAACAAGCAAAAACAAACAACAACACAAAATTTTGTTCTCATTCCCAATGCAGACATTTCTATTTATCTCATCTCTATTTTATTGTAACTCTCCCTGTTCTAGTAAAATCCATATATTCATTTTTGTCTCTTACACATACACCACACACACAAAACTTAAAGAAATGCAATAAGGGTAAATGCAGAAGTAGATCTAGAATAGTATGATGAAGTGAATTTTTTGTTGGGTTGAAGACATGCTACCATGTTTTTGTAAATGCGTGTGAACTGGAATTCTTCTCCATGAGAAAGCCACAAGCAAGTTGTGAAATGTGCCAAAATACAAAATGGCACTGTATACTGCATACACAGTAAGAACATGTTACAATGAACAAGGAATCTTATTTTTGTGTTAGAATAAGCATGTCTTCAATCATTGAGAGTTCTGATGCATTGTGCATGAAAAATAAATTAATATTGACAGGTATAAGTAGTGTTGAATTCTTTTATAAACTAGAAATAGTGTATACAACCAAATGACATAGTAAAATACTGGTTATTGGTTTATTTTTGTTCCTGTTTAAGTTTTATTAATAAAGAGAAAGAAAAAATATTATAATTAGGTACTGTATACATGCTAAGATTGAAAACCCATTCTAATTTACTGTTGCAACTGTCCTTTCAAAAAATAAAATTGTAACTTTTGTGAATGGACGCTAAATATTAATCAAAATTGAGTTTATTATAAAAGAATATGGAAATGTTTAGTTGTACAATATAAAGGCCTATGTACATGAACAAAGGCAGGTCAATTGATAGTTAGCAGGTCAAGGGATGTTCTACTTGTCAAGAGATGGCTTAGGACTACCAGGCTTTCAATTAGAAACAAAATGAGGAGCAGAGGAGTAATTTAATTAAAATCAGGAGAGAACAGGAGGAGAAGAGGGAAGGGAATCTAGGGTTGGGTTGTAAAAATAAATGAAAATAAATAATATATGACCAGTAAAAGAAGAGATCAACTGTAAAACTGACCAAAATATGTAGCACAATTATAAGATTTAAGAGACTATAATTTTTATATAAATAGTAGTAAATAAGAGTTTCTAAACCACTACATTTTTACAAAGGATCAACTGGATAACTTGGATCAAAGTAATAAAGGTTAGCTTTCAAATAGGAAAAAATAAAACTGTGGAGCTATTTCTAGAATACAAAACTAAACACAAAGTGGTAATCCCATATTGACAAGTGAAATTTATAGTGCATTTCTCTTGATCCCAAAGTCCATGTCTCTTGATCCAAAAGTGATATTGACCAGTCTTTTAGTCCTACTTTAACATCTAGATTCTCTGTCACAATCTCTGTTGCTCCACACAGCTACAATAAAGCATTCTCAAAGAAAATGATTTATATTTAGAATATGAACAAATTAGTTAATCAATTACATCCAGTTGAAAAATCCATCCACAAATTTATTAATACTCATTATTCTATAAGAGGGTATGATAGTCACATTTCTGAAAAAAGTGTAGGTATGAAAAAAGTATGATCAAAGTATTTGTTTGCCTACCTACAAGATGTCCTTCGGTAAAAGTGGTACAGAGATTGTGGGAGTGTCCAGACAATGGCTGGTTCAGCTTGAGATGCATAGTTTAAAAAGATCCCATCCATGACACTGCCTGGAAAGCCAGTACCCTGAGGCTGGATAGCCAAGAGATGTAGGATAGAATCAAACACAACTGGAAAAATTAATGAAATGATTCCTAATATCATTAGGATATTATTATCATTATGATATTAATATCATAAAGATATTCTGTTATACTCACAGATTGGTGGCTAGCCCAGTTGTCATCAGAGAGGCTTCATTTAGCAACTGATGGAAACAGATGCAGAGACACATGCCAAACATTAGGAGGAATTTGGGGAATCCTGGAGAAGAGGGGCAAGAAAGATTGTGGGAGCCAGAGGTATTGAAGACACCAGAAGAACATAGACCACAGCATCAGTTAACCAGGGCTCATAAGGACTCAAAAAGAAGGAACCAGAGAACCTGCATAGGACAGACCTAGGTCTTGTGCATATATGTTACAGTTGTGTGAGTTGGTATCTGTTGGGGAACATTTGCTTAACTATGAAAAGATGTGTTGCATTTGTTTAATTGTGTAAAGATGTGGTGTTCTTTTACCTTGCCTACCTAAGGCACCTGATAGGTCTAATAAAGAGATGAATGGCCAATAGCGAGGTAGGAGGTATTGGGTATTCTGGGCAGGCAGAGTAAGGAGGAGGAGGAATTTAGGCTCAAAGAAAGAGAGAACAAGGGACAGTAGTAAGATGCCAGGGGCCTGCCAGACAGACAAAGAAGAAGCCCTAATGTAGAATGTACAGAAAGAAAAAAAAGGTAGAAACATGCATGAATAGAAACAGGTTAGATTAAGTTAAAAGAACCAGTGGGACAAGCCTAATCTAAGGCCAAGCATTCATAATCAATAAGAAGTCTCCATTTCTTCATTATTTGGGAGCTGATTGGTGGCCCAAAGTAAATAACAACTATAGGTGTTCTTGTAGGAATCCTATCAGTGGAGCACAGTCTATCTCAGACTCTTACCTGCTTTTAGGACCCTATTCCTAAACCCTATACTGGGCTGCCTTAACCAGCCTTACTTTGAGGGGATGTGCCTAGTCTTACTGAACCTTGATATGCCACATTTTATTGAAATCCCTGGGAGGTCTTGCCTTTTCTGGGGAGAAACAGGAGAAATTGATGGGGGAAGATTGAAGGCCAGGGGTTGGAAGAGAGATTGGGAGTAGAGGAGGGAAGGGAAACTGGTCAGTAGGTAATAATAATAATGTTTATACTTTATCTGATGGACCCATCTCTCAGACAATGTCACATTTTTTTTTTACTTCTCATCTCTGTAAAGTAAGCTTCAATTTTTATTTCATGTCCAATGTTAGCAGGTACTTGTTTAACAAGATTCCTTCAACTTTTATTCTACTTACTCATCTTTCCCATGTGCAGTGTATAGTCACCGTTTTCTCACTGTGAAAATAGAATACTCATTTCATTCTTTTATTTTAAAAAGCACTATACATCTCTTTCATAAGCCATAGAGATGGAAGAATATTGACATTCATCCAAAAGAATTAAATTGAATGTGTTAAAAGATAAGCTGCCTAAGAAGCTTGGAGGATTCCTGGAACTGTTGTTTGAGACCAAAATTGCCAGTTATTATCATTATCATGATTTCAGAGTCTATTCACTGAAACACAATATGCGAACAATTAGGGAGGACTTCTGTTTCTCCATCTTGAAATACTGAGTCTGGTTCTCTGACAGGACTTTGCTATCCATTGTCTTTTCTGCTGTCTCATATTCATCAACACTGTGTGTCCACAGTCTGGAAAGGGGCACCTGGTTCTGCTTCTGATTCTCAGCTCTCCAGCAGATCCTAGTGGATGTCAAAAGCAATGCCACCCTTAGCAGCATCTACAAGGTTGGCATACAAATACACTGTCAACCTTATAAAGCACATACCCAAAAGGTGTACTTTTCACACAAAAAAAGGACTGTGTCTGATCACTTTACTATAGTGTGAAAATAAATTCAAGTCATATAATGTTAACCATATAGAGAGTTTATGTATGTTATATGTGAGGAATACACTGGAGACCAGTGAGCTAGAGCATGGGCTGCTTAGTCATGGGTTTGCTGTCCTGCTGAGAAAACTGCTCTCACAGCTCCCCCTGCCTTACCATGTTTCCTCTTGTACCTAAACCCTGTGGTTTAGGAGCAGCAGTGATTTCATCATCATTCAGCACCTCAGGAGCATTCAGTCCCTGCAGGTAAATTGACTCAGACACTTTCTTTTCTTTCCTTTTTTTTGCTGTTAAATCTGTTAAGACCTTTTTTCCTTTAAAAAATGCCTACAGCAGAACTGTATTTCACAGTTGGCATATTGATTTTAGTGCGCAGTTCCAAAAGGATACCTGCACTATAAATGGTTGTTGTGTTCTATTATAAAATAGTGCCACTGGTTACTCACATCTCTCGCTTTCCATCTCTCTTAGCCTTCCTTGCTGGAGTCTGTTGCATCATTTTTCAGATCATTCCCAGCTATGTTAGCTCAGTCAATGGGAGAACATTGTGTGCTACATTTGCTGAACTACAGGAGAAGTAATGGGAAACATTGGAGAGCCGAGCTAAGGACCCTCCCCGCCCCCAGGCTCCCAGCTAGCATGCAAAGAAACTTAGACACACAGGGAGGAGACAGGACAGCACATATTAGAAAAGTTTTAACATACATTTAATTAATATGTAATTTATGAGTGAGTTAAAGATTTAGCAATTCAGACTATGTAAAAATGGGGTCAGACTAAAAAAAGAGAGAGTTAATGGATTTGTTCTATGTGCTGTTTTTTTTCCCACTTCACAACATGAAGTAGGAAGGTATCTTCATTCTAAATATGTGATGTGTCCTTCCAGAATGAACAGAGGAACAAGGAGGAATTATAAGTTCCTTATCAATATACATAAGAACCTTCTGAGAATTCAAAAATGTATGCATGCACTGCTAACCTATGGGTATATCATATATGAGATGATATTTTAATCTCTCCATTTGAATGAGTAGAAACAAGTACTGAGGCTCACACCTCAGTAGTGTGTGCTCATAGCCGGCAAAGCATCATGGAGCCTCTTGAAGAATGGGTTCTTAAAATGTATGCATCAATTGTAACAGAACTACTGCCAACGTATAAGTCAATATCCATGACTTAAGAATTCATTTGACCTCTATGTTCGCCCTTACATATAAGAGTAGAAATGGTGTTCCTGAGAGAAGGAAGGGAAACCTCATCATAGAGGCAATTTCTGCCCATGATACCCTGTCTTTTACTGCAAACCATTGCAATTCTAGTGCATGTGAACTTGAGGAGGAAGGCCAAAAGGGGATGTGAGGGAAGTAAAATTAACAGATCAGATATTAAGAGAAAAGAGAAATTTAGGAAAAATTTGCATATATGCACACACACATATATATACATATATACACACATATACATGCATACATACATACAAACAAACATACATACATACATACATACATACATACATACATACATACATACATAATCCCTTTGGGAAGTTTTAAACAGATCAGCTTATATTTAATTTAGGGATGTTTTAATCAAATTGGCCTTTATGATAACCATGGTTTTTGTAAACCTTTAAAGTATGTATTGTTAGGTATTTTTCATAACAGTACACATATCTCCAGAGAGCTATACTTTCTCAAGGAAAGAATAAAATCCAAATAGCAACTCAACTTCAAAACAACTTATTGAAAATTATTTTTCAAACATTCCTCCATTTTCTACCACTATTTGGCAGTCGAGACCAACTCTTGTCAAGGAGTCTTGGGAAGACCCACACATACTTTACTGCACTTTAGATAGTAACCTGAAGGTTTTATGGAAATATGAACGTAAAATTCCTGTTTAATTTTTACCCTTGGCTGAGCATTCTGTAGATGTTTTTAAACACTGTAACGAACCTGTATCTGCCACACTAGTAAGATTTAGATCATCACAACTTTTAAGTAATGTTCTCATAAGTTATGGATTGCTCCCTCATAATTAAAGAGTGTCAACTGGGCTCCAACCCATGGGCATTAATTAATTCTTATCTATTGCACCAAAATGTTTGAACAAATAGAAGTAATTGTCAGTGTACGGGAAGCGAATATTACAGTCCTTGCATATAGAAAACTATTGCTAATATCCATGGTGACTTTCTTGGACATCGAAAACCCTAACATATATTAATGAAACCTCCAATTTTTAATGATTGGTTTTGAAATTAAAATATAATTGTATTAGCTTCTTCTCCTTTCCTCTAATCCATCCCACTTGCTCTCTCAAATCGATGGCCTCTGTCATATCTTTGTGAGGACAGTTCTCTTCTTAGTGTTGAAGCTGAAATTTACATTGTGTTCTCAGAAGCTCTAGCATGACCATTAGATTACACATAGGAACTTGTTTTGGTGGTAAATATGAATCTGGGAACAGGAATGAGGCTGAATCATGCAACAGTTATTTTAAGAATATAAAAGTTCTTCAAGCTTTCCAATTCCACTGTAATGCTTTGACACTTTTTTAGTTGGGGTTTTATTGCTGTGAAGAGACACCATGACCATGGAAATTCTTATAAAGGAAATATTTAATGTAGTCTGGCTCACAGTTCATAATTTAGTATATTATTATCATGGAGGGAAACATGTCAGACTTGGTGCTGAAGAAATTGCTGAGAGTTCTACATCCTGATATTCAGGCAGCAGAAGAAGATGGCCAAACCAGGTTTAGCTTAAGCATATGAGACCTCAAAGCCTACCTCCGGAGTGACACACTTCCTTTAACAAGGCCACACATACTCCAACAAGCCCAATCCTCCTAATAGTTCGACTCCTAGGGGCCAAACATTCAAACACATAAGTCTATAAGGGCAATTACTATTCAAACCACCACAGGCAGTGTGTGTTTGCATGGTGCAGGCCACAAAGTTTAAGTTATTACCAAGGACTCTGTTGAATTTGGTGGTTAATTACTTTAATGATATTTGCTCTTTGATTTTAAACTTGATTTTCTGGTCCTCATGAATAATCTGAAAAACAATTCTGTCTCTTTCCATATATATATATCCTAACTTGAATATCTCCTTTTACAAATATGGTATTTGTTGGCTTATATGTCGATATTAGCAGTTAAGACAATGATAACAAAGCTATGGTCTATAAAATATGCATATAATTAGGGAAGAGGAGATACCAATAGATCTTAGGAAAGAAAAAGAGGGGGAAGCGAGCTAAGAGAATGAGAAGAGGAGAAGAAGAGGGATGCCAAGGACATGAGGGAGCAGAAAGTATGATCAGGGGAAGAATACACGATAACAAGAATGGAGATATCATAATAGAGGGAGATATTTTTGGTTTACAGAGAAATCAGGCACTAGTGAAATGTCTGGAGAGCTACAAAGATGACACCAGCTAACTATCTCAGCAACAGAGGAGAGGCTACCTTAAATGCCCTCCCCTGATTATGAGATTGATGACTGACTTATATGCCTTCATCCAGCAGCTGGTGGAAGTAGAAGCAGACACCCATAACTAATCACCGATCTGAAGTGGAACCCAGATGCAGAGAAGGACCAGTGAAGTGCACAGAGGTCCAGACCAGGCTGGTGAATCACACAGAAACAGCTGACCTGAACATCTAGGAACTCTTGCTCCCCAGTTTGATACCTGGAATACCCCAGGAACATGGGTTTCTGTGAGGAAACCTCAGAAATCTATGGGACCTCCTGTAGAAGCCCAGTATTTATCCCTTGCATAGGTGTGGACTTTGGGAGCCCATTCCCTATAGGAATACTCCCTGCACCAAGAAACACTGGGGTGGGCCTAGGTACCACCCCAAATGATACGAAAGACTCTGATGACCCCATGGAAAGCCTCACCATCCAGGGGGGAGCAGAAAAGATATGTGACAGATAAGGTTTTAGTTGGGGGGGGGGTAGGGGAGGACGGGTGGGAGAAGGGAAATGGGATTGTCATGTAAAACAATCCTGTTTCTAATTCAAATAAAAAAATTGGAAAAAAAGAAAAATAGAATGTAAAATCATGAAATAGATTGAGGGTCAGAAGGGGTGTTGAAAGGAGATGATCAGGTGTGGAGGGAAGGGAAAGAGGGATGGGAGAACACAGGCAGAGACACTGAAACTTAAGGATCATTTGACGGGTAGTATGGAAACCTAATAGAGTAAAAGCTTCCAAAAATATGAACATATATGGAGGCAATCTAAGTGAAATCATGAAATAATGGGGGAAACATAGACCTAAGTGGCCATCTCTTGTCATCAAATGAAGCTTCCGGTTCAAGGATTTAGTTACACCTAATTCAATTGTTGCCTGATGTGTCTCATGGAATCTCCAAATAATCCAAGCTCTTGGCAAGACTATAAGTTATTCACCACATACTGACAGTAAGGTCTCATTGCTGAAGACAACAACTACACAATTCATCAAACATGGAGAATTTGAGCTGGTACGGTACATATATTGAGTCTTCGTTTCCATTTTCTAGCATCTTTGTTGTAGGAAGGTACTGTGCACACTTAGTACACTTCCAGGTTATATTGTGGGCCTCCACATGTTTGTACCAAGTCCTCTGCACATATATTATGACTACCAGTTTAATTTTTTTTTAGGACTTTTAAGTGTGTAAATGAGTGGGTCTCTGATTTTTGTGCTTTTTTTTCCTCTTTCATCTTGTTTGTCTTGTCCAACTCTGAGGTGTTATGGTTTTTGTATTATCATATTATATTATGTTTTAATCCCTTGTAAATCTGCTTGTTTTATAAGGAGAGATCAAAATGAGGTGGTACTAAATAGGAGAGCAGTTGGGGAGGCATTAGAAGAAGTAGAGGGAGGCAAAACCATAATTAGGATATGTTATATGAGAAAAGAATATATTTTAAATAAAAGGGAGAAAAGCAACTCACTTTAATAAATTTGGTTTAGCATTACTTGTGTATTGTTAAAGTCAACATAATCAGGTAGGCAATGTCACAAACAATGTTAGAAAAAAGAAAAGTCGAGTGTACGATTCTCTCCTCAACTCTCCAGGGTCAGTTAATTAAATCTCTGTCATAGTTTGATCTGTATCTCCTACATGTACCTAAGGGCTCAGTATCCAGTATGCACACAGGAAAAATGCAATGAGTAAATAACAGGAAGTGAAGGTTCAGTATACATACAGGTGTTATCATAGCCTTTTGCACAGCTGTCCAACACAAAGGCAAAGAGAATGTATGAAATACAGCTACACCCGGAACTCCTGTGCTTAACAATTACTCTACCCCATAGATAATGAAAATGAACATCTGGTAGGGGAATTAGTCATTTCTTGACTACTTTGGAAAATGTTGATGATTGGTAAACTTCATCTAATCATTACTCTTTATTGGCATGACTGTTTTTGTTACAAAAACTCATCCAAATCAAAAAGAATAGAGGGGAATACTGCCTGTGTCAAAAAGAAATTCTGTGTAAAAAATGTCATGAGTATAACTTAGTACAAACTGTTACAACTTTTAAATTTCATTACTTAATTTTGAGAATGTGAAAATCTATGTCAATGTTCTTTTTAAATTGTCTATTAAATAAAAAACAAGGAAAGTCTCTTTCTTCATTCTAGCTTCTATAAACATATATGATTGGGGTGCATGCACATGCGTGCACGTGTGTGTGTGTATGAGTGTGTGTGTGTGTGTGTGTGTTGTGTGTGGTGTGTGTGTGTGTGTGTGTGTGTACTATATTTTAGATCTAGGTATTCCCAATGTAATATAAAGTATAGAGACATTGTCTCTGGTTGGCTTTCAGAGGTGGATGGTCTGTCTCTATTGCTGAAGTCACTGCACATTTAGAACACAGAACTCAGATGTTTTGAGATGGATCAATTTGTAAGCCACCTTTAGGAGGTCTTGCCTATGAATTACCAGATAGTACTATAAAAGCTTCCTTGACAGGGGAGGAATCAATAGTTCTAACTAGCTGTGATGCCTAAGAAGCACAACAATGACCAGCTTGGTAGACATACCTAAACATGCAGTAGCTACTCTTTTATTTTGGTGGTAAGCACTAAAGTTCACTTGAGCTTAAGGTCCACTCAACAGTAGGGAAAGCATGTCTACTATAAGACTTCTAAAAAACATTCCTATGACTAGTGAGGTCAGGGATCTTAAATGAGAACCTACTACTTCAACTTTACTAGACCTGAATAATTCCTAATTATATTCTAAAACTTATCTTTGTACACATATATAAGTGTAGATGTGTAAAACTCAGAGATGAACCCAACTATAGCATATAATACACATATTATGTGATCAGTATCTATTTCTTATTCTGTAATACATTATCCATACCATCTTTTATTTCCTTAGTAAATAAAATCCACTAAATCCAATTAGTGATGCCTATCAGAATGCTTACTGATCTCCTTGGCTTGATCTTGTGCAGATAAATATAGCTGTGGTGAGTTTGTGAGTATAAATACCATGTCTTGTTTAGAATACAGCACTTCATAGCCCTTACCATCCACAAGCTCTTACATTTGTACGTGATGTCCTCTGTGCCTTTGGGTGCTACTGATACACACAGTATTTGTTTCATTAAGATTTTTTATCTGTTTGTAGAATTCAGTAAAAAAAAAAAAAACACTCTATATTTTACCTCTCATTTGTAAAAGGATGCTATTTTATCCACACTGTTACATATATTATTAATCAACCAGTTCTCATTGCTGAATGGTGTGGTATAATGGGTTTAATGATGCAATCATTTGGTGGGAATTTTGTCACCAAACAGATGGCTGAGAAACAGAAACTGTGAGAAACCAAGGAAAAGCTTTTCCTAGACTTGGTGGCCCCAAGTTCTGTGTTCAAATCCCAAAGATAGTAATAGCAGTTCTAGAAAAAATCAACCGTAACTGCAAGAACAAGGGACTATTGCCCCAGGACTTAGAAGCTAGAGACTTATGGATATAGTTGCTTGCATTGGTGTATTGTTTATACATTGACCATTAAGCATAAGGTGGCAGGACTTGGCAGATTAGAATCACAGCTCTTTTGGTTTGGGGATCTGAAGTTCTAGCACTCCTCTGCTCCTTCTCATTTCTTTCACAGCCACTCAGGAAATTTTTAACCACTCCCTTGTTGCACTGATTCATTGCTAATCCCACCAACTCCTGGTTATGCTAACATCTCAGCTTACTATACTGATAATAAATATCAAAAAATCGTAATCAAACTCTGATTTAGAGAAACCTTCTAATTGACTATGAAGTAACACATGGGAGTTCTGCCAACTGACTCAAAAGGTAATCTGGATAGTCTGTTTATATAGCCATGGAAGAAGTTTTAGCAAATATAATTTCATCAACTATGAAGAATTGTGTTTACTACAATCATAAGCCTTGTGCTGGGCTCACAGAAGTCCTGCCTCTTACCAATTCTGTTTTAGGATAGCTGAAGTGATCATAGCTTTGTCATGTCTTTAGCAATAGAAGAGGTTTTATTCTGTAGGAGTTAGAGTGATCATGAAGTATCAAAAACAGCTGAGTGGCCACAAGAATAGTAAGCAGGTAGCCAGCAAAGTGATTATTCCTTTAAAGCTCCCTAGTCAAGGCTACCAAGCATAGGGAAATGTCTGTCAAATAACCTACAGTTTTAAGCATTCACAGAAACACAAAAGAGGTGTAATGAAAGTTCAAGACAGAATGAAAAAATTCTCATAGTACTTAGCAGCATAATCTTAACTCATGCTCTAGTACTTTTGGAAGAGTAGACTTTCCTTGAACTGTTCCATTATTTTTAGTGAGTCAAGGTTGTTTAGCAATGGTTTTCTCTCTCTGTCTCTCCCTATTATTCTAGTTTTGGCTTTTTGTCTCATAATTCTTTCTTTAGAGGCTATGTTCTTGTGTTCATCACATCCTGACATTATGTCTTCTGCTTTCACATAAGTATTGCATCTTTACCCCATTTGGTTATGACATATGTGATAATTAGTGGTATATCTAAAGTCTAGAATGAAACACAGATATCTATCTATCCATTTAACATACTTACTGGTCCTTCACTAGGCACCTTCTAAACATGACTAGAAAATTCAACTTTCAGCACCTCTTTCAGCAAAATGCTTTCCCATGCTTCTCCCTGGCATAAAAATTTAGAGTACCTATTTTTTTGAGTACCTATATGTGTATACATGTATATATGTTCATGTGTTCAGGTGTATGTATATGTGCAAATACATGTGTACATAGTATATGCATATTGTGGCCATGGGTAACCTTGGATTTCATTCCTCATGTGCTGTCTACCTTTGTTTTTTTTTTTGAACTGGGGTCTAACATTGTCCTAGAAACTTATAGATTCAGTTAGAATGGCTGAACATGTAGCCCTAAAATTTGCCCTGTCTCCACCTTTACCTCCAGATTGGAGTTACAAGGGTGTGTCACTAAAGCTGGCTCTATATAGGCATGGCTTCCGGAGACTGAAGTCTTTGTGTTTATAAGGCAAACATTCTACCAAATGGGCTTTCCTCACATACCTTAAAATGCTATTTTAACATTACTTCATTTGTGTGACTATGCTGTACAAGTTAATTTATCTTGGTAGCATCTCAAATATAACTACCACTGTTCCCTATGACTCTTCTTCCACACACTTGATTAATAAACTTTCAAACTACGAATCTCATAACATCAATATTTCATTTTCTGGGTTTTTTTTGGCTTTAAATAGATCATTGGCTTCAAATAGGTTTTATACCAGCAACCAGATTCTCTCATCTCTTATAAGGTTTGGCATGCCTATGCCTACTAAAGTGGACTCATTTTCTTGCAGTTTCTAATCTTTCCATTCACAACTCTACCACTCTGCTTCTTGTTAGTGTCCTAAGTGCATCACTCACCTTTGACAACAGAGCCTCTACAGATATGATTCTATGTGTTTGAAACATTCCAAGACTGATATTTGCTTTTTCAAGCTCTGTTCTTTTTTAATGAAAACTAAGGTACAAGGTGAGAGTTTATGTATACATCATTAAATGGTTCCCTTTGTTAACTTTTTTCAAATTAATTAAAATGCTGTACTTCCTAATTAAACTTTATTCTACATGCCAGTAATACCAGAGATCCCACTGTTCTATTACAGTAGCATTATTGCAATTGTTGGTGAGATTATTTGATTAATGACTGGGTCTCTAAGTAGTCCATTAGATCTATAATGCTTGGGATTATGCAGATTCATCTTATCCTTCCATCTTACCATATATCAATGTCTGTAGACCGTCCTTAGGGATTAATAAGCATTGTCTGAATGAGTAAATACAGTGGATTCTGTAGGATTTGATGAATGTGTAGACATAAGAAGGTGATCTTGAGGGTTTTTTGTTGTTGTTGTTATGGCCTGCCACAGTATAAGGATTCATCCACAGACAAGTAAGCTCTCTAGGGGACGATGACTTTGGAAAATTAGAAAATAAGTTCTGTTTCCTTGTCAGTTATCTTAAATGGTACACCAATTTTCAGTGATATTTTAACAAAATAATATATGAGGTGCCTTGTACAAAGTAGTGTCCTTAAGCAAGGATGTGAAGGATATTTCCCAGAGGTAGCTTTGAAATGCTTAAAAATAGTGTCAGTTATTCTCTGCTTTCTATAAAGCTATTTCTACAATATTGAAAAAAAAAACCTATTACGTCAAGAGGTTGGTCCTCAAAAGAAGGTTACTATTAAATCAGGAGCAATTAGCAGTTGGGATAAAAAACAAGTAAGGCACCAGAAAAAAGTAAGATATCATGCGTAAGACAGTACTTAGTGTCCTGCTGGGAAGTTTGTAAACAGCATCAATCATGTTGCTGTCACAGAGACCAGTTTTGAAAAAAAAAAAAGTAGATGACCTCACATTGAAAAGTGTAAGTGTCCTGTGCATGCTTTGAAACAGGCAAGGCATCAGTTTCCAGCTGAAGTTCTCTATATTCAGCTGCAACATGGTCTGTGCTGCCTGGTGAAGCATCACAAATGGTAGGCTTTGACAACCCTGGGACCTGTTGAATAATTTCTCTGTCAAACATTCAAAAATAAAATTGCACAGATGTTAAAGTACATGCATATACAGTAAGAATATCCTACCCAAGGACAACAAAATGTTCCTTATACTCAGAAGTTTGAAGAATAGAATATTCTGTTTTGAAATATACCCAGTCCTAGGCTTGTGTCACCTTTTTATTTATGGTTATTTTAATCCACTTAAAGTCCTGATGATTGTTAATTTCACGAAATAAATACTGTATTTCTGTCTTTTGTTTAAAATTTAACTGATGTCTATGATAAGGAATATCCTGTAATTAACAAGGTTGATGTATAATTAGATGTAATATATTCATTTGCATAAATTTACAATTTCTAAGAGACTAATAAACAGAACTTTTTCATTCATCCTTTCATTAGGTATTACAGTTAAAAACAGCCCTGTTGTCATTCTGTAGGTAGGACATGCCACCTACATGGGTTTCTCATCATTGCAAGAATCTCATCATTGTAACAAACAACTCCAATTATCTTTTTTTTTCCTCTTTTTTTTGTTTTTCTTTTGTTTGTTTTTTTGTTTTGTTTTGTTTTGTTTTTCAAGACAGCATTTCTCTGTGGCTTTGGAGGCTGTCCTGGAACTTGCTCTTGTAGATCATGCTGGTCTGGAACTCACAGAGGTCTGCCTGCCTCTGCCTGCAGAGTGCTGGGATTAAAGGTGTGTGCCATCACTGCCTGGCCACCTCCGATTATCTTATAAAGAGAAAACTTACTCTTGACTCCCAATAATTGGTTGGCTCATTGCTATGGGAATCTGGCTACAAGTCATGGTAATAGCAGATGGTGAAGTAGCGGCATTCACATTACAGTTGAGGTCAGAAAAGAAATAAAGGAAGACTGGGATGATGCCACTGTGTGATTTAGTGGTATATTGCCCCATATTTTAAAGATTCTACTACCTCTCTCAAACAATGTGGTATCTAAAACCAAACATTTTGACACATAACATTTCTTTGTATAATAGAGGTACCAGGGAAGAATAGATTTACAGATTAAGGAATATTTGTCTTAAATCTTGAATGAACTTTAGATAATATAAAACAATGAGGGGGAGCAGTTTAGAAGGTCGAGGAATACCATCAATGTGAAGAATCATTGCACATGAAATGACCTTTGAACAGTCAATCTTTTTTCTGACTTAATGAGCCCAAGGGACATTTGCCTCCAAATTGAAACCAAGAAAAAAAAATTGCTTTTCTAGGTTAAAAAAATTGTTATTTGTACCATAGTGAGAGGCATGGGTCCTAATTTTATGGAGATTTGAAGATTTTGAGGATCTTAATAAAAATAGTGACAAAATTGTCTTAATTTTAAGGGGCCCTGAATGGATGCAGTGTCTAGTATGTAGTGTTAATTTTAACTATGTACAAGAGAAAAGAGACAATTTTGTCCTAAATTCAAGAATATCTTTTATTGAAAGTAAAATGAATATGAATGTTTATGTATTATGTATATTTTTCTTTCATACATAGTCTCTTATTTTTCTTCAAAATATTGCTACAGTGTAGTATTAATTATAACATATATAATCACCTGATTCATAATCTTAATAGCCATGATTTAAACTTATATAAAATAACATGCACCATAAAAAGTATTAATTTTTTAATTGACATATTAATGGTACAAATTGTTTGGTACAATAAAATTTTAAGTATTTGAATACCTTATGTAATGTTCAATCCTTAGTTATTAGCATATTAATCTAGTCAAAAGTCTGTGTGTTGAAACACAAAAAATTATCTTTTTTAGCTGTTTTAATATACAGTGGATTGTTAATCCACTGTATATTATTGAATACTTTAGTATTCAATAAAACTGTATGCCTTTAATTAAAAATGTTATTACAAAATATAGCTTTATAGATAGCCAGCAGATTAACAACACTCTCATCTCACATGGTGTACATATGGTGTGTAATGGACTCCATCTAAAATATCTTCCAAAAGTACTTGTCTACTAGTAGTGGTCACAAGTTCTCAGAATTAGGTAACTCAGGTGATCATTTTATCATGAGGGCTCAGACCACTCATGAATGGAAAAATCCATCTATGGATTCATTGTTAATGACCAATTGGAAAGCATGAGCTTGTTGAAGGAAACTAATTGCCAGGCGCAAGGCCTAGAAACATATTTTTTACTTTTATTTTTCTATAATGTTTCATACCTACCACAGGATCCCCTCCCTCTACTATTCTAACCCCTGTTTCCCCTCTGAGATTCACTCCTTATTCTCATCTTCCTCTGTCTCCCTTTTTAAAAAAGACCAAAGACAAGACCCCTCTGGGATATCTACCAAACGTGGCCTAAAAAGTTACAGTAAGACTAGGAACACACCCTCATTTCATGTCTGTACAAGGCAACCCAGTAGGAGAAGAAAAGTCTCAAACACAAACAAACAATCAGAGACATGCCCATTCCCACTGTTGGGAGGCCCACAAGAACACCAAGCTACACAACCAAAAAGTTTATGTATGACCTCGCTCAGAACTATGTAGGGTCCATATTTGTCACTTAGTCACTGTGAGCCTATGAGCCCTAATTAGTTGATTCTATGGGTCATTTTCTTGTTGTGTCCTCTACCCATCTTGCTCATACTATCCTAGAAGGATATATACATTTGTCTCCTTCCATCACCTTTCTTCTATCTTTCTATTTCCTTCTATCTCTAACTTCTGGCTTCCACCAAGTGGGCAAATATATGATCTCTAAAATTTTATACCACCATTATGTTATGTTTGGAAAAAGCCCACAGTTATAAAGCCAAGTAACAGTGGAACAAACTTCTAAAACCTTAGCCAAAATTAATATTTCTTCTTTTTGTTTATTTCAGATATTTTAACAGAGATTGACAATTAAATAATATATGATTTTGCATGTCATGACCCTAGATGCCATTAGAAATTAAGGTAACACAATGATTCTTCCAAAATACAGAGTACAGATCTGAACCAGTCAGGGATCTAAAATTGAGAGGAGATTGGACAGATGTCCTGTCCTTAACCCAGAAGTATCTCCAGGTGATAGCCACTCAAAAATAAGAAAAAAACTTATTTCCTCTGAGTAAGTCTCATGGGGAAAACCAACTACTCTTTTTTAGTTTAAATGTTTAAATTCATTTTGCAGAGCAAACAATGTTCCCTCTCCCCTCCTACTGCTCCCCCCAACCTCCCTCTCAATCCACCTTCCATCCACTCCTCAGAAAGTGTTAGAGCCTCAAATGAGAAGTCAACAAAACCTGGCAGATTAAGTTGAGGCAGGACCAAGCCCTCCCTGCCCTGAGCTGCCTCAACAGTTGAAGGCTAGGCACACAACAAAAATATAAGTAAAAACAGTAAAAAAACAAAAAACAAAAAACTACTCTTAAGTATAGGCCAGTTTTCCAACAGTAGATGGACAACACAAAATGAACTCAAATAAATTATTGGATTTCATGACATTTATTTTATTTCAAACATAAACTGTTATTCTAAAACTCTCTGTGAGTGTGTGTGTGTGTGTGTGTGTGTGTGTGTGTGATGTGTGATATAAATATAGAAAAATGAAGAAAAACTACCTCAATTAGACTGTATGATGGATATAAAATACTCAGGATTTCTCTTGATCAATACTAAGTAATCTATCCATAGCTTGAAGCAGAAAATAGAAGCTAAAGTTAATTAATACAGTTGACAAGAGATAATCCTTTTTATTTAATACTTTTTATTATTTCAAATGATAAGGTTAATGGGAAGAGAAAATTAAATCTAATATGTAAGTGTAAATACAGAATTATATTATAAATTCAATATATATGTATAATTTTAATATATTATCTTGTTGTTTCTCAACAGCTCTAGCTTCCCTGTTCATATTTGATTAACACAATCATGAAGAGAGCCATTCAGTAGTGTTTAGAACAAAATCCAATGGAAAGATTGTTTCAGGATGAAACTATCAAGAATTCCTATGATAAATAGTTGAAAAAAATGCTTGTGTGGATGATGAGGCAATGGCAGGTCATATATCATAGACAAACACTGCTGTCAATCTGGAGAAAGCTTAACTTAGTGTGCTTCACACGGCTAAGGTTCAATGCATATCCAATGGTAGATTTTGGTCTCCAATACTGTTTAGAGTCTTTTTTTCCTGTGTGGTCAGTAATTCAGACTGTCACAAAGAACGTGCCCTTGGCAAGGAGTTGAATCACACGACTATGGAAAAAATAAATGAGGCACAAAAATCCAATTTGATTTGCATTTTAAGATACTGTAAAAGACGAAATGGCAAAAGTTAACCAGCACTAATTAATCCCAAGGTGTAGAAGAAAGATTAGAAGTCCTTATGAAGTGAAATGGCTATCTACAGAAATACGGTGTATATTATTGAATTTAACACTAAAGTAGGTTTCTTTCTTTCTTCCTTTCTTTCTTCTTCCTCTTTTCTTTCTGATTTTTTCTTTGTGATAGGTGTAACTTATTCTTTTTACTTCAGTAATACACTTTTAATGAGTCTGATACCTTATATAGTTTCATATTGTTGAAAAACTGAGTGATAGATCCTGGTTTATAAACCTGGATCTTTCAGTAAGAATTAAAGCAGGAACATTGAGTATTATTGGCAACACTAAGTCTGAGTACTCACTTAAAAATGAGAGCTGTTCCCTGGGATTTTATAACTTGATTTGTCTTCCCTATATTTATCTTTGTTAACTAAACAAACTTATAATTCTACCTCCAAATATTTCTATCATTTTATCTGAAAACTCAGTCATAAGTTTGTCTTTGAATTACTTCTCCTGCTTGGCTTTTGGTATGATGATGTAACTAGTAAGATGACTATGGAAAACATGTTCACTGCTGTTTTATTTACTGTGGCCAGAAAATAAAAGCAGCATACATACTTATCAATAGGTTAATAGATAAGGAAAATGTAAGATGCGTAAGATCATGTGTAAGCATGTATAGCTGGATGATATGGTAGATCTAGTAACAGGTTTTGAGGAAGCTTCACGTTGATTTCCATAGTGGCTGTACTAGTTTTCACACTGACAAACAGTGAAGAGTTCCCATTTCCCCACATTCATATCAGCATTTCTTTTTTATTATTATTTTTAATCTTAGCCATTCTTGGGTAAAATGAACTCTCAAAGTTGTTTTAATCAATTTGTTAGACAAAGTACCTGACTCTATCTAGACCTAGAACAGGGATATGAAATAGGATAACACTTTCTAATTCTGTGCTTTCTTTCCCCCTTTTCTACTGGATAATCATGAACAAGTTACTGAATTTTTAGTGACCTCTATTTCTCCAATAATTTCTTGAGGAAAATAATAAAAATTTTGAGGAATTTTATAAATACATAAAACTATACTCCATGTCATCGTATTTTGTGTGTAGTTTTTAATGAAAAGGTAATTTTAATTTAGTAATTATATCATTTTAAATTTATTATCAGACATATTATACATTTCTTTTTGTTCATTTGCTTTTGTTGATTTATAATTGATTCAGCTCATAATGGTAGAGTCTAACTTAGCTCACCAAATACTCTGGCTTAGTTGCAAGAATTCTGCTACTGTTAATTAAAACAGTGCAGCTAATGTAAGATACATGAAAATTAGATTAGGCCCCAATTTCTTGGGTATTGGCAAAGCTAATTAAAAGGTATTTCTAAAAGATTTGAGATTATATCTGTCAGTGATGGTTGTTGAGTGAAGAACAGTATCTACACAGTAAATAATGAGATGATTACTAATATAATGCTTGAGATTTGGATACCAAGGAAATCTGTTCTTCAGCTGGCACATTTAGGTTCATAACTGTGTAGGAGAAAATAGATTCAATGCTGTGCATAGTCTCTAATTAGTTTCCACATGCAAGCACAGCATTTTAAATTCACAAAATTGTTGAACTATTCTATGACTTTTGTGTTCATTAGCCAATAGGATACCATTCTTATGAATAAGTAATAGCTATTAAGATATTACATATTAAATGGCTCCTATTTTTCAAAATGAACTGTAATTATAGATTAAATTCCCTTGCATATATTACATCTAAAACCAAGGTTAACATAGTCAGGGGCTTTTTATAGGTCATTACCTAAAATTTCTGGAACTTACAATATAACAGTATTTATGTATCAAATATGCAGTGAGGCTTAACAATCAATGTGCTTAGTGAACAATTGTTCAGTAGGACTCCATTTTTATCTTCTGTTGAAAGAGGGCATTTAGTGAAGACTGGGTATGCTGAACAGAGATGAGGAGACACATTATTAATTTATATTACGTGGACATCAGTGACAGAGGAACAGAAATATTAGCACGTAGACAGTAGAGGGGGACAGTAGAGGCATGGAGAAATGAGGAGGAAGAAAGCAAAGGAGAAAAGAAAATGAAGGAAAAGTAAATGAAGATAGACCACAGTTGTTGGTAACAAATTGCTTAATATATTTAGCTTCCTTTACAAGGGCAGTGCTAATTAATATTGGCACAGGCATTCAGTCACCTAAGATGTTTTACAGTGTAATAATTAATAGAGACTTCAACTAAATTTTTTAAATCAATACATAGTTAATCTTTTTCTTATAAGAAGAGTGCAGAGAAAGTTAATTTTATGGCCATCTAAATTGATTCTTTGTTTTTAAGGAGTCTTGCTCTCCCATTTTTTTTTTAGTGGGTGTTGGCCTTTTTTGGCATGGATTTCATCCTAACTGAGGAAGATGTTGCTTTCCCAAACAGTACCCTCCAGGGTTCCTCACGGCAAAGGAAGGGATAGAAGCTAAAAGCCTGCTTTTCGTAATCAGTTCTGTGCTTTTTCCTCATGATTTGTTCACCAAAATTGCAGTGTGCAGATATATAATAAAATAAGAGGTATGGAGAAGAGGATTTCCAGAGTTGCTTATTAGTCAATATGTAGCCATGTAACAAGTCCTTATAATACAAGGGAGCAAACAATTTCTTGTCCACACCCAAAGAAAATACTATGGCTGATATCTGTTGCATCATTTCTTTCTAATTTGCAACAATCATTATTTTTTGAGTATGTATTAAAATGTGTAATATTAATTTGTATTTGAAACTACCACATAAGCCAAATTGCTATCCTTACTGATTTAATTTCTTTAATGTAAATTTAAAAAAAATTTCTTTAATGTAAATTATTCATTTTTGAAACTTTTAATAGCTGAAGTGAAGATTTGTGAAGTTTGAGTGTGTGTGGAATATTTCTTTACACTGTGTGAATATATTTTCTGTGATTGGTTTAATAAAGAAGCTGACTGACCAATAGCTGGACAGGATAATGTTAGGTGCCAAACTGAGAATGCTGAGAAGAAGAGCAGGACCAGGAGTTGTGAGTGGATACAGAGAGAAGAAAGATGGACATGTCCTATTGAGAAAAGGTACCAAGGCATGTGGCAAAGCATAGATAAGAAATATGGGTTAATGTAAATGATTAGGGAGTAACCCATGTGATAGATAGAGAAGCAAGGCTTCTAAATTCACTCTGGTATATCAGGATGGGATCCAAGCTTAAGACTATACTGCTTACACTGCTAGAAATGAAGAAATACCAATGTGTATTTTGTTTTACATTTTTATTTACTAGTGTTAGGAACACATGTATGACATGTCCTCACATGTCCTGTGGGAAGTCACAGGACAACTTGCTCTAGTTGTTTCTGTTCTTCAACCAGGAGACTCAGAGGAATCAGGCTTGGTGGCCAGTGCCTTTACCAAATGACCCAGATCAGTGGCCCCACTCCTGCTCATTTTTAAGGGTTTTTGTGTATTTCTATTAACACAAATTTCAAATGTTACATTTCAACAGCCCAGATATGTCTGGATGAGTGTCTTTATTTGTTTTGGACTATTTTCTGTGCCTCTATTAATTTTATAACTTGTTAAAATATTTACTATGTCAAGATATACAGATTTTATGGAATTATAGTACATTTTTTTCCTTCGAATCCTGTTTTACACTCATAATTACAAGAACACCTCTCAGATGGGCACAGAAAGTGATGCTACTCATGCCATCCCACCCATTTGCAGCACTGTTCTCTATGGAAACCACACACTTGTTTTTCTCTAGAGGGTAATAACATTTTTGTCTTACCGCTAGAACAACCTTTTCTAGCTTATAGTCTTTTTGATTTTCCAAAAGGTTGATACCCACCTAGGGCAGTTACATTTGCCTAAAGATTTATATCATATTTATGACATGCAAAAGTTGGAGATATGAAACAGTTGCATGGTGTACACCTTTAATCCTAGCATTTGGGAGGCACAGGGAAGGAGGATTTCTGTGAGTTCAAGGCCAGCTTGGTCTACATGGAGAGGTTCAGGACAGCTGGGGCTACACAGAGAGACCTTATCTCAAAACAACAATCAAAAATAAAAAAAAAAAATCTTTGGGGAGTGGGGTTGCAAGGGCAGCAAATGGATTACAAAGAAAGGAGAGATGAGTGGAGTTGAGATGCATGATGTGAAATACACAATCAATAAATTTCTTTTTCCTTTTCTTTTTTATTTAAATTACAAACAAGCTTGTTTTACTTGTCAATCCCAATTCCCTCTCTCTCCTCTCCTCCCCTGCTCAGCACCAACCCTGTCTCTCATCCCTTATCTTCTCCCCAGGGAGGGTGAGGCCTTCCACTGGGGATCTTCAATGTCTGTCATATCATTTGGAGCAGGGCCTAGGCCCTTCCCATGTGTCTAAGCTGATAGAGTATCCCTCTGTGTGGAGTGGGCTCCCAATTCCATTTGTATACTAGGGGTAAATACTGATCCACTACCAGAGGCCCCATAGATTAATCAGACCTCCAAACTGACATCCAGCTATCATTATGGGCTCCATGAGCTCCCACTTATTCAGGTCAGCTGTTTCTGTGGTTTCCTCCAGCCTGGCCTTGACACCTTTGCTCATTACTCTGACCTCTCTGCAGCTGGATTCCAGAGTTCGTCTCAGTGTTTATCTGTGGGTGTCTGCTTCTGCTTCCATCAGCTACTGGATGGAGGCTCTATGATTGCATATAAGGTAGACATCAATATCATTATCAAAGAAGGTCATTTAAGGTAGTCTCTCCACTATTGCTTAAATTGTTAGTGGTGGTCAACCTTGTAG
Organism: Cricetulus griseus; assembly: GCF_003668045.3. NCBI lineage: Eukaryota > Metazoa > Chordata > Mammalia > Rodentia > Cricetidae > Cricetulus > Cricetulus griseus. The sequence continues at coordinate 201,030,783 of NW_023276806.1, read as the reverse complement.
ATCTCTGGACATTTCCCTAGTGCCAGATTTGTATTTTACACATAGAGTTAAAGATAACCAGCCTAAATAAATTGCTTTTTAAAAAAATAAGAATAAAGATTAGTGAGTAACAATCCTGAATTATTGGATGGTATTTTTAATTGATATTAAGTCTCTGTGTGGTTACTTGGTAGTAGATTGTGGAGTAGAAACTTTTATGTACAATTTTGTGTGTTTATGTATGTATGAAACTGCTTTTGTATATGTATATGTGAATGCTTCTGTGTGTGTGTGTGTGTGTGTGTGTGTGTGTGTGTCTGTCTGTCTGTCTGTCTGTCTGTCTGTCTGTCTGTTAGTTGTATTTGTGGAGATATGAGGAGATTATTTTTACATGATTAGAAAGAAAGTAAACTCAGTTACTTACCAGTATTCCTCATCAGTGATTTGCTAATGCTTCACTATGACACTTTTGGGGTTTTATACAGAGCAAGTCAGTTTATTACAGAAACTCAGACCTTATCATTTCTTCTTTCCATTTATATAGGAAAACATTTACAAATAAATTGTTAATAATAATCAATTAAACTTATAATTAATTTAGATATAAGTAACAAGAAAGAGAAATGATATGACCTAAACAATTTATAAAATAGGCTTGAGATTAATGGAATAAGATAATTGACACCTTACTAGGAAAAAAGACAAGTACTTTCTATGGATTTATTGTTTGACATGATCAGCATGCAAACTATTTCAGGTATAGAGTGGGGCATATGTAAACATATTCAAGAAGTATGTTTAATCCATTTAGCAATTATCATCATGCAGATATCAGACTGTGAATACAAAGGTATTAATGCTCACTCTCATGAAGAAGAACATTCCAAGGCCACTTCTTAGTATTTGGAAGTTAGAGGCAAAATGGGAAGATGAAATTATAGTGAGCAACAGACACCCTCAACCATCACATTGTCATGAAAGATAGACACACCTGATTACTTATGTTTAATTTAGTTTAATTATGAATAATTTAGTTTAACACATTAAGTAATCATTGAAGGGTGATAAGGCAAAATTCCTTACATTATTTCAGCTTATACAGTTCATATTGAGTTTTTATTTAGGGTGATAGGCTCTATAACATTCTCTTTGTGTGCCTACCTTTAGATCTGAGGTAAATTCAATTACTCATTTGTAACCTAGATATTTCAGAAGAATTTATGTTTCATGGTTTTCAAATGTAGACTGTAGAAGATAATCTGGCTTTAGCTATCTCCTAGGATTGTATTGGTGCTGCCAAAAAATTTTCCGAATATCTGCTAAATTGAGAGGAAGCTCAGGTGACTGGCAATTGCCACTTTCAGGTGCTTTCATAAGCAGCCCCAGATGAAATTTAACACAGGTTCTAATATCTACTGATGTTCATGTGAGGCAGTCACGGCTACCTGGAAATCATCATGGTACAGCAAGTGAGAATGTAGATGTAACCAAAAAATGTGGTCTGAGTTTCTTCACAGCTAAATGGACTCTGGTTTACACTTTTGATCAGGAGTTAGTATATTGAAAATCTGTCCCAACAACCTGGGTAGAATACCCACATAGTTGTATCCTCAATCTATTTGACACTAATACGTGAGAACCTCAAAGAATAAGTATAAAAAGAAAGATGCAGTTCAACTCTCCCATAATTAATTCCTAACATACTAAATCTATAGTGTTGTAAAATGATTGTTTCCCTCAATATATACATATCAGCTTGCTACTCACTCAGTAGTATAAAATAAATACCAAGGTCACATTAGTCATGTGACTTAATTCCATAGTTATTTAGACAAATAATCATTTAATAGACATTTTCATTTAAATATTATGGAAGATGTGGTGAAGGTAAACAAGTCAAGCTCTTTTCTATAGGTGACATTGCAAAGATATAGAAATACTCAATAAATCAGACTTTTTGAGTACTCATATGTTCATAGGACCTTGGTATTTTTTTATGAGCCAGGCTCAGGATTATTTTAAAGCAATATTCTTCTATTCAGTAAATATATCAACATCACTGACAGATGAGTATTGGCAATATTGTCTCTACTTTCTTAAGAAATTTAGAATTTAGTGGGAAGACAAAATCTCATTCTGTTATATACAGGACAATTTAATAGGCTTTATAATATTGCTGGCATGAGGCTTGAGACAATTAAGAAAATAATATAAAGAGTGTAAACTGGATTTGTTAGGCTTTTAGGAGAGGCACTGCCTGGGTAATAACCCTTTAAACATATAGCACATTGCTGGCACCATTTTGTAAGGAGTATTCTCTCTACCAGCCTCGTCCCAAAGCTGCATCAGCCCCAAATGAACACAGGGGCGCTATATTAATTATGAAACTGTTGGCCATTGGCTTGGCCTTCTTATTGGCTAGCTCTGTCTTAATTATTAACCCATGACTACTAATCTATGTATTGCTACATGGTTTTCTCTTACCGGAGAACGCCTCACTTGTATCCTCTTCCTAGGAATCACATAACGATGCTCTCTGCCTACACTTCACAGAATCCTCCTTGTCGCCTAGCCTCACCTAACATTCTGTCTCATTGGCCGAACAATGCTTTATTCATTTATCAATAAGAGAAACATATTTGTAGAGTGACATCTCCCATCATACTTGCATATAAGAAGAAACTAAAAGAGGCGTGAGAAATTGGGAAAGAAAAACTTATGCAAATCATGATCAGAAAAGTTTGGACACTGGCAAAAATCAAATTCCTTTTGTTCATATTAAAAGGTAGTCTCAGAGTAAAAATTAAAACGTCTAAGGAATATAAAAATCTTCCATTTTCTTTTGGTATATTTAATTTGAACTACAGAAAAATCTTAATGATGGGCTACCAGAGAGGTACACAGCTATAGTATTGTTGGGTGACCAAAAGCTTGGTGACAATATTATGATATTGAACCTTTGGATTACCATGTCCACTGTCCACTTCCAATGGCAAGATCCTAACAGTTCAATAGACATGCTATGGTGGGTGGGGAAAATGCTACACTTCAAGTCATTACCCTCCAGAATGAATCATAGGCAACTAATGAATGCTGAGAGAGGAAAAAATAGTTATCCAATACTAAATGATAGCCCAGAAAACATACATTCAATGAATATTATACACTCTGAGTTTGTTGTATTCAAACATATGCATGCATATACACATGCATCATATACATATATGCATGAGATAAGCATTAATGAGAAAAATTAATTTGAAAGAGAGCAAGGGTATGTGAGAGGGTTTGAGCAAAGGAAAGAGAAGGCTGAAGTATTTTAATTATACTATAATCTCAAAAAATTAAGAGGTAAAAAGTCACACAAATGATTGTCATGGTGTTACTTTAAAAAATCTAATTAAATTGGTATCAAATGATTTAATTATTTGTCCCAGGGACTATTGAAAAATTTTAAATGAGAACAAAATAGGTCTAAAACTTGCACCAATATGGCCTATATTCCATCTATGTGTATCATAGTTATCTCTGCTGAGGTCTCTGTGTTCTTCTCGAGAGGCCATTTATCATCTTCAGTTATGTTTATTTTGGTTGTTGCTCTTGTTATTTTCTAATTTCAGTATGACTCACAGACTTCCAGGGGCTAAGACTCTACTGAGTTCCTCTTGGCTTCTCTCCCTGAATCTTTATTCTCTATACCCATCCTCTACCTGACCACCTTCTCTCCCCATAATGTTTCTCCCTTACAGTTTTTGATATTCCTCTTTTATTTATTCTTCAAATAGTTTAAATATTAAAACAGGAAAGCCTGGGTTGAACTCCTGCAGTTACTTTCTTTTGGGGATCCTATAACAAAATTCTTCCTGAGGGTTTGACATAAGTAATCTTTCTTCTTATATTTCCAAAAACAAAGAGAAGATATGCTACACAGTCAAAAAATTAGAATGTTACATATGTCAAAAATGACAACAGGGAAATTTTTCTTTACATTTTATATAATGTACATTGAATGCAAGCATAAATACCCTTAGCAGAGTCAGAGTGGCTTTCAATTCTACAGGTGGATTGTACTATTTTCATGGTGAACTGGTTGTTATACCCCCCCTTAAACATTTGAAAATGTTATGTGTATGCAAGGGTCATTTTTATATCCCTGTGGTGTTTATTGGACAGTTACATTTCTCTGACCAACAGATATGAGAAGACATACATTTCAGCAGTCTGAAGAGAAGCTCTGAGAAAATTCCTTTATTTTTTTCTCCAACTAGCACAGTTGAATATTACAAAATAACACAGGAATATGATTCACATAGGTAACATTACCATTAGACATATATTATTCTTAAGTATACCTGAATAAGTTCTTCTCTTCCTCTTTGGAAGAGGAAATAACAAAGTCTTCCACATGTTCTTTCATTTTTCTTTTACTCTTCCTGAGGCTTGGAGCATCATCAAGGTGGTAAGTAAGTAACCTAGGTGCAAGACTTTCAGATGTACTATGGTGGAACAATTCTATTAGAAATGTGTCAGACAACTGGAAATCTGATGGGAGACTTAGTTTTGAAAGGTGTCTTTATAGTATCACTAAGGTAGACACTCCTCAACAGGGTAAGAAACTAGACAATGGAGTCTGTCAAAGGAGGATTGAGGGCTAGGGACACGCTGGAATGATTCATGACTGTGGCCTGCCATAGATATATGATTAAGAACATGCAACCAGCCAGGCATTGGTGGTGAACACCTTTAATCCCAGCACTCAGAGGTAGGCAAACTTCTGTGAGTTAGAGGCCAGCCTGGTCTATAGAGTGAATTACAGGACAGGATCATAGCAATACAGAGAAACCCTGTCTTGAAAATAAAAAAACATACAACCAAGTTACTATGATAATAAGCTCACAGATAAAAATTAACCCAACAAATATTTCCTAAATTACTGGCTTGAGTTAAATGCCAAATTAATCACTAGCATATTTTCTTCCATCTTTTATTTTTCTTTTACTCAGAAAACAGACAAGATTGGTCTAGAGGTTTCTAATTGATGGCAGCTCTCCCAGTACAAGTATAGAAAGTAAAAGATGATGAAGACATGTTTGTTACATTTTAACCCATCTCTACCACTAAATATGCCTTCATTGCTGGCATATTTGTCAGCATCCTCATATGCTGAATAAGGACAATGTTGGCCCTCAAAGCATAATTTTAAATGTGATTACTAAATGAGTCAATTTAAGAAAACTGCTTTCAATAGTTCCTAGCTTACAGTAAACAGTTTATGCATTCGTTAGTCATTAAAATCTCTTAAAATCCCCATGAATTAAATGTTCTTGTGTAAGTTTTATAGCTGAAAAACAAAATAGTTAAGCAATGTCTTCAAGGTCAGTTAACTAATAAGTTGTTAATTTCAAGATGTAAATATTTCTATCATATAACAGCTATCTGCCTCTTCATTGGGCTGGGCTATGATGGCAAGTTGAATGAATGGAATGATGGAATATTAATAAATGGTAGAGTGGTATATATTTAGCATGATGTTTCAAATACAAAATATAAAGAATAGAGTGAGGGAAGAGCTATGCTTCATGTTAAAGAATAACTTCTCCCATTGAGGCACATAGGCATTTTATTAAGATGACTATGTACATTAAAATACAAAGTACATTAAAAATGTCCAGATATCTATCACATTGTGGTCCTAAGCTAGACACTTGTGCTAGCATTATTGAACATTTTGAGATCACAATGATTCCAATTTTGATTATTTTGTGCTGACTTGTCAAATATGTATTTTTAACTAATGTACAGTTCCAACACTTTTCCTCCTCATTTCCCTTCCTGAAACCCTTTCCATACTCCATCATCTCAGGTTGATAGTCGCGCGTTCTTTGATTATTCTTGTTATGTGTGTGTATGAATCAGCATATGAACAACTGTATATTTATAAATAAAACTTGTTAGGTGTTGTGTGTCTGTGTTCTGACAAATAAAGCTTGCCTGGACATCAGAGGGCAGAGATAGCCACTAGTTAACCATAGAGGTCTGGAGGTCTGCACAGAGTAGAGACAGGAAGTGACGCCATGGGGCAGAGACAGCAAGTGATGAGGCCAGACATACACAGGATCTAGGCCCCTTTCAGTCTGAGGAGTGGGAAAGTTAAGAAGTGACTGTGACTGTTCCTTTGTTTCTCTGAACTTTCACCAATTACCTTGATATCTGACTCTGAGTTTTTACTGGTTAGACCAATTAGGATCATGCTTCATCTGGCATCCATCTTTTGGGAGATGGATTCATGAAAAAGCCACTTGCCTGTAGCCTTAAAGTCACAGGCACAGGCAGGAGCCCTGCTGTCTGGCCTCCCCTCCTCCCTAAGCCTTCAGAGTAGTCTGGAACTTTTCTATTGCTCCTCAGCAAACTCCACAGGCACTCCAAATGCTGTAGGAATTAACCCCTCACCACCTGTCAGCTTTAACTTTAGGCAGCTCCCATTGCACATGCTTCTTCACCATGATACCCTATGAGCATTTTCAGACAGTGGGCTCCCTCTCCTTTGTGTTGTGGGCTTTCCCTGGATCCCTTCCTCGGGCTGCTGCCAAATTAGGTAGCTGCCTTGAAAATCCGTTCCAGTTTTCTACTTTTCTACACAGTGGCAGTTAGTCTCACACTGTAACATTATTTTCAACCATCATCTTCAGCAGACTTGGTGAGACAATTGGGAATTCTTAAAAGAGGTAATTAGTTTTCTTTTTTTTAAAGAGTGCTTTTTTTCACATTAAAAAAATGGGAAGCACTATTATGATGGAAGGAGTTAGTTCTCTGTATGATTACATAGTGGATGGCTTAAAATGGAACAATTAAATGAAGGGATAATTAATGTAGATGGAATTCACATAATGTTAATTATAAACATTATCGGTTTGATCATTCTTGTTTTATCCCTAAGAAAGTTGGTTGATATGAATTAGCAAAATACAAGTCTTAGAAAAATTTGTTAAAAAGATCATACCAACATTCAGACCCAGACAGGAGGTTCTAAAGGAGACCCAATCTCAGCATTACATTATAAACTTAGTGAGGAACAGCCCAAAGTATTCAAACAACCAACCTTACTTTATTCAATCACCTTACAGGAACTGCCAAAAAACAGGTAACCTCAAGGCTATAAAAGACCTGAGAGGACTCCTGTGGAAATGCTGTATTTGAGGAGATTCAAGGAAATGATAGTCTCATACGGTGTCCATTATCTTCTGTGAAGCAGATGTTAAATGCATAGTCCACTAGTAACAGAATAATCCCACAAGACTGGAGAGACTTGGTTACAGCAGTATTCCAGCCTAGTCCTCAATTACAGTGGAGGAACTGGGGGAAAGATGAGATAAGGACCATTGAACAACAAAGTAGGGCTAGAAGTATTGAAATCTCCCAGGATCATCTTCTTGGAGAGGATGATTATACAGATGTACAAAGACAGTCTATATATGATGACCACGCATGGTCTCTATGCAGTATAATAGTTTTGAATGCTTGGGACAGGACTGAAGAAGTAAGAAAGTGAACTGAGTCATGTACTAAAGTTGTACAGGGTGCAAAAGAATCTTTCACTGATTTTTTTTTTTTACAAAGGTTGACTTCAGCTGTAGGCAAAATGATACCAAATTAAGAAGCTATGCAACTAATAATTGAATCAATGGATTTTGAAAATGCTAATTCAGGATGCAAAATTGTAACTAGGCCTTTAAGGCAAGATCAGCACTCATTGAGGATTTCAGCTGAGATACTATCAACATTGAGTCTCATAAACAAGATGTTGCTTGGATAGAGGTGATTTCCAGAGGCTGGAAGAAAACTCAAAATATGAGGTGTTTTAATTGTCATAAACAAGATCACTTAAAGGGTGATTGTAGGCACACTGAACCAAGGAATGTAGATTAACAAGGGACAACAAAAGTAACTCTTTGCCATTAGGAAATGCCTTGGGGAGGGCCTCTTGCAGGCCCCTGTGTTTCATTCATTCCCAGTGACCATGCAGGATACTCATTCCCAGAGCAATTAAAGAACTTATGCCCATTGTAAAACACCATATGGTCTAGATGATAGAATAGTTTTAGAACACAAAATGAAATTTTCAGGAGAGACCATAAAGGAAATATTATAAAGATAAGATTTCAACAAGAGATCTCTTAATTAGAGGAGTTGAGAGTGAATCAAATAGTGTGACCATTCAATATAAGCTAACTTATAACAAATGCTTTTCGTTTGACCAGATATAACTTGTCAAAACAGAAGATGCCCAAAGTTAGGGACAGAGTACTGTTTTTGTCTTTACAGGAGAATAAAGGCATATACTTAAGGAATATGAAGAACACTGAACAAATAAAACTGTAACAATAGATCTTTCCCCCAGCCACTCAAGTTCCACCTGCTGCCACATTAAGGTCCCAAGTAACACACAGAGACTTATATTAGGCACAATGCTGCTGGCCAATGTCTAAGATTTCTTATTTGCTAGCTCTGTCTTAAGTATCACCCATAACTATTAATCTATATATTTCATAAACTTATTTTATTGAGGACAATGGCGGAATGGATCCTGTCTTCCTAGGATCACATGGCAGCTGTGTCCCTTTCCTATGTTTCCCAGAATCCTTCTCTCCTAGTCCTGCCTAACTTGCTCCCCTATTGGCCAACAGTACTTTATTAAATAACCAATAAGATAAACACGTACACAGAAGGACTTGCCCCATCATGTATTTTTGTGTATTGATACAAATTTGAGTTTATTTTTGCTAGCACATACTGTTTATAATTTCTAATCTTCTTCAAGGTATTGTACCTATATGGCTCAGTTAACAATACAATGCAAATTTCTAGTCACTGAAAGTTATTATTACAAACTAATATAATAAAGACATGCAGGTTAATAGTTAGTCACATATTCCAGTCAAACATGGATTCATGTTAGGTATGTTTTCAAGGACAAATAGAGATATATTTTAAATAGAGAGGTCATCTTCAAACACTCCAAAGATCTGCAGAATATGGCATTTAATATGTTTTAATAATATAGGTTCTTTTTATTTTTTAACAATGAGACACGTCTGCTCTTGGCAGCACGAATCTACATCAGAAGATGATTGCATGGAAGAAACTCCACATGGAGTTTTCTTTCTTTGTGGCAAAATAAGCCAATTGGAAAGAAAAGTCAGCCAGATATTCTATGCCTATAATCCATAGATGGATGCCCCATCATTGCAAAAGAAACTTGAATGACTGTCCAGACAGCCAGTTGTTTCTATCATTTCTTTCATTTATTGAAAGATACTTGCTTGCACTTCCTGTTTACTTCGAAAATATTATTTTCTTCTTGGGTCTCTGGAAATGAAGACTAGATAATTATAATTTTCCTTGTTAAAAAGTTCAGAAAAGAAAATCATGGAAGTGTAAAGTGTAAGGTTGAGAGGCATAAAATAGTTTTGGATTGTTAATATGAATTAGGATTGCCTCTATATAATTGTATGTAGTTTTTGTACTTATTGTAAATTGTCTTCAATGTTAGTTATAACCTCCTATTGAAATTTGGACAAAAAGTGGAAATGTGGTGATATTTTGTTTGTGTTCTGACAAATAAAGCTTTCCTGGACATCAGAGGGCAGAGGTAGCCACTAGTTAACCATAGAATTCTGGAGGTCTGCAAAGAGAGGGGATAGTTATTGACATCATGGGGCAGAGACAGCAAGTGATAAGGCCACACATAGGCAGAATCTAGGCACTTTCAGTCTGAGGAGTCAGAGAGATAAAAGTGACTTTAGCTGCTCCTTTGATGATTTTCCTGCATTTACCTCAATATCTGCCTCTTGGATTTTATTGTTAAGACCAATTAGGATCATGCTTCAGTTGGGTCTTTTTGTAGTTTTTATGTATATGATTTTTCAAGAGTGACCACTCTACTCTTTACTGAACTTTTTGAATGGGCATATGGGATTAATGGGCACTTTTTTGTTTAAAGTTTCATGTCTATTCATGAAAAGAGAATTTGGTTATTACAATGAATATCATTACATGACACTTCATAAATAATCCAATATCTCCAGCAATAGTCAAGGATGAACCTCTGCAAATTATCCATCCTAGAGAAACAACAAAACAACTCTAAGAATATTAAAGTAAAATGGTTGTTATCATAATGGGCAATGCTGAGTTATAATCAGTGAAAACCCACAGCTGGAATGAAAGCACAATTACTTAGACAAGGCATGCTTTACATTAACTTATTGTCCTATACTGCTGGAACAACAATGGTTTTGGGACTTAATTATACAGAGCCCGAAGCTGGTGCTTTATCCTTGCTAAGAACCCAGCTGGTAGCGTGTTTACAGACATTCAAAAAGGATTTAAAGAGGCATTCCTTCCTATTTTGCTCACATTCCCTATCTCATATGTTGAGTGTTTGTTAAAGTTCTCATTATGCAGCCAAGATTTGTTCCAGTGATCTTTTACTAAATTAAGTACCCTGTAGGTGAAATATCATAAATAGTGTAACCTGAAGGAAAGATTGTACACAATTCATCCTGATGTCCTCTCACTCTAGAACTGAAGCCACATTTATCCTGGTATTTATCTTACACTCATTTCACTTGGGTTCTTGACAATGCTAAGGATTGTATTTATGTTCATACTGAGGGATGGCTTAAGTCCCAGCATTTTGTAATTATTTTACTTTGCCTCCTGCTTCATAGGGTCATTTGTGCTGTTTATCCCAGTATGCTCAGAGCCCTGAACTCTGCAAAACCAATGTATTCTAGGATATTAAATCCTATAATGTAAATAGTTGAGTAATAAATTAAATATCTGCTGCAGTGGCTATATCCAAATATAAAGCTAGACAAATGAAAGTTAGCAGAGAGCCGAGAGGGATTTCTCTGAATGTTTCTGCAATGATATGGGCCATCCTGCCATTGTTGATGTTTTTTTCTTCTCTAGCAAGAAGGTGCCCTCCATATCTCTGCTTTGAATAAACCAAAATGTGTCGGTGATTAACTAGATGTTGTTATACAGCTGTGAAGCTGCCTGTGGCACTCTTTAATAAAAGTAAGAAGGACACAGGATCTTGTCTACTTTCTCACTTTGTATTTAATCCTTTAGATTATGAGTCTGCACAGAGTTGTTTCAGGTTTACTTAGGTGACTCTTCTTCACACTAGATATAAAGGAATACTTTACATTCAGCTTGTTCACTTCCATGCACCTGGGTGCCTACAGTGTAAAATGAAAAGCTTTGGTTTACTTTACAGTCAAACAACATGCACAGAAAAATATAATATTAAATGCTTAATTATTTAATTTATAAAAATGTGTATGAATGACTAGTAAGAAATTCTCGATACATTATAGAGAAATTTGCAATATATTTCCATACAAAATGCAAAGTATGATCCTGAAATGCAAACTATATGCAGAAAAGACCAGTAATTAAAGTAATGAAAGAGAAATAACATATAATGTATTTTACCAATCATTTAGCCTAATAAAAGATGAATGATTAGTCACAAAAATGTTTGTACCTATAAATAACATTAACAACCTTCATTAAATATTAAAATTTAACAAAATTAATTGATTGTGAAGAAAAGATTGACATCTTTCTAAAATTATACTGGATTAATCATAATAAAATTGATTTGTAAACAAGCACTACTTCTTAAACTAAAAGATAAAACAAATGTCATGATATTTGAGCCACTGGGAGAAGAAAGGCAGATTTAGTATATTTAAGCAAATATTAATATCAAGAGTAATGAAATATATATATATATATATATATATATATATATATATATATATATATAGTTATTGTGTCAATAGTTAAAGATTCAGAAATCACTTCTGTCCTGATCTTCCTGGAATCAATGCTGTCATCAAATTACAGAACTTTTAAAGGGAGCCTTAAAGCCTGAGGATGTCTTAATACAGTCAGCGAGTGCAATTTCTTGATGGAAGAGAAAAGATATTGATGTGTCTTTACTGCTTTGTCTTTGAAGGTGAAGGCAGTGCTGACCTTCTCCAAGATGCAAAATCATTGTTATTGCTTTGCCCATGAAAAACCCTTATTCTCACATTAGTTCCATTTTGTAAATTAAAAAAAAAATCTTTCCTTTGCAATCCATTAGCAAGAAATATAATTGGCAACTAGAACTTGGATTTTTGGATTTCACCTCTAGCATTACCAATAACAACTTTGTCACACATTTAGTGTGACCTCTTTGCCATCTCCAGTGTGATGGAGTTCTCTTCCCAACTTTCTCATGCTGGACACTGACATGAGTTGAAATCTAGGGAGGCAGCCATGATTACACTCAGTTGTTAATGATACTGCCAGTTTGGACAATCAGGAAGATTCAACTCCACTTTAAAACTCAGATAGCAGTGACAAGGGAGATGTGGAAGAGGGTCCTGAAAACATATCTGTCCTCATGATTATTAAACTTTCTAGGCTTGTTCAAAACTTTAAGTATAGAAAAGACAAAGTCTTGCCAGTGCCTCTTTTTGTTCCAGCCTTAACATCACACGGTTGCAGCTTTGGCCATAGCTTTAACTCTAAAGTCATAGTAAAAAGACACTGTTTTAGTTATACTGACTCATGTTTCCTTGTTCCATATTTCTCCCCAGATCTCCAATTCTGCTCATTTTCTGTGAATGGAAACAAATTTATACATTCAGACAAAATTACATGATATAGCAAAGTCATGTAAATGTTTTAAAGCCATAATGAAATGAAATATGTTATTTGACTGATATTTTACCTCATATAGCAACTGATTGTGATTTGTATTTTTACCTTAGCACAAAACTTAAAATTTTCACTTTAAGCATTTATAAAAAATTGATCATGAATAAAATCATGTTTTTTAGCCTATGTCCAATAGGCACAATTTCAGTAAAACAATTAGAAGAAGTGTAATTCCATGTATTTTTGAGAGTAGACGTGTATGTGTACACCTCAGAGGTAGATTCTAACTGAAACTTCAATATATTCTTTCCACATTAATAGAGATGATAGCTGGCAGAAATGTATTGGCATTTTAGATTTATCTTGTGCAACCTGTGTACCAGTTAAATAATATATAATAAATTATGTAGAAATTAAAGAACCAGGTTGTATTATAGAAACTGGCAGCAAATGTCATTCCATTGGAATAAAAAAAGGTCATAGAAATATCAATTCTTCATTGGCTTCTTATTGTAAGAACTAAACCCCACTGAGTGATTTCTGGACCTTAAAAAATTAGTCCCACAAACACACTGACAACAACAACAAAAACAAAAAAAAGTTCATTTATAGGAGACAGATAGCATCATTTTTCCAGCTTCTATCATTTGTGTCTTCAAAAATTTTACTGAATTTTAAGTTACCTAAGTATGTAATAAACCAAAATATTAGGGTGGGAATTGAGTCTGTCATTGTAGAAAGCACTGGTTTTCACAAATACGTGTAAGTATATATAAGTAGAAGTTATATTCACTCTTCCTTGACACAAAGGGCAAAGTTGATTAACGTAGTGCCCTCACTCACTTGTTAGAGACTCAGTCCTGTTTCATGAGCACTGAGTCCAAGATCAGGAAAGCACAGGGTGTGAAATGCTGACAACATATTACTGGAATGTTTTCTGCAGCCTGGAGGAGTGTCTGACAAACAGGGATGTACTGTTTTGTGCAAGATCATGGATACTATCCTTTTGTGAGTATGAACTGCAGTCATTAGGCTCTTTACTGCTGTTGTTTAATATGGTCTATATTAGGCTTCAAATTGGCTCTGTAGCCCAGGCTTTTCTAGAACTCATGATTCTCCTATATGAGCTGTCATGTGCTTTGGTTTCAAGCATTTCCCACACATGTGAACCAATCTCTCAGCTTTTTACTCAGAAGTAAATATTTCTACCTATTTCAAGAATAAACAATTCACAATTTTATAATTTAATACCTATAACTCAAAAGTAAATCTGAAAAATGAAAAATACACTTGAAAATTAGAGTTTTGTTCTACTTTCAAATATGTCTAGACATTAATTTATGGTTTTAAAATGTTATGTCTAGAAAGAAATAGTAGGACTTAAAAGGTGAAATAACTGAATTATAAAATGTTATGTAGGTAATCAAAACATACCAAAGTGGTAAATACATTCCTTCTTCAAACAGAACTCCTAATACACATGTACCAAGTATTTGGTTTATTGACCTTTATGCTGTCTTTGAAGAGCCTGCTGTGCATGCAGATATATACATAACATTTGCATTTGGAAGTGACTACAGCCTTGGTATTACTTTCTGAACTGTCCATTTCTTATAAGAAATTACTCAGAGTTTCTGAATTTTTAATGTCAGTATGTTGACATGAAGGGCTATTTAATTGTATATTTTTAAAAATGCTTTATTGGAAAATAATGGAGTATCTAAAAATATTCATGTTTAAAGTAGATATGACTTGATGAATTTTGAGATAAGAATTTTTTTACAAAATCTCAATGACACATTTTACCTATACATCAAGTCCAAATGTTGTATATTTACAATGCCTTATACTTATGATTTATGTTTAAAGTGTGACGCTTAGCCTTTTCATCTTAAATGAGTTTAGAAGTCTCCACATTCAGAGAAGAACAAACCTCACAGCAAAATGCACTCAACTGTATTTAAAAGTATTAAAACATAAGTTGTATTCTGATCAAAACTATTTTTCCCTCTTGTTATTTTGAGTAACTTCCTTGGTGCCAAAAGAAAGACTATTTAACTTCTTACATATGTAGCAAAACACACAAACTATTTCACACCCCATAAAATACATTTGCAATAAATATTTCCCATGCCTTTCTCAGAGGCAACCTCCTTTTACACACTAAGTGAATTGCACTCAATGAAACTAATTTGACTGAGGAAGATGAAAATGATTAGATTTGGCTAAAGTAAAAGGAAACCAAAATCTTTCCTCAAAATTTAACATTTGATGTAAAAACTGTGCTCTATCAGTTCTATTAGCTTTCCTTCATTTTGTAGAGTAAACAATCATGTGAATGTATAACAACTATTCCTGGCTCGGTCACATGAAGATTTCAAATGCAAATGTGAGAGGGAAGAGAAAATCTCATTTCACTTGAGATTCTCAAATAATCCAATGCTGAAATGAAGCCACAATTGACCTGGAATATGAGCAGTTTCCACACAATACAAGTTACTATTATTTATCTTATTTACCTGAAATGTAGTAGATTGTAAGACATTAGCTATTTTGATTTAATAAAACATGAAAGGTTGCCTCTTAAAGAGACAGTGAGGCATTTTAAAACTACATGTAGCACAACATCATAAATACCCGTGATTGAAATTATAGGTTATGTTATGGTTTCAGTGAAAAACCAATTAAGAAAATTTTGGGCCAAACATACAAGAGAAAAAAAAAAGTACATTTTATACCTTCAGTGATTTCGACAACAAACAGCTATCTACAGAAACCCAAGTGCATTATGTTCTTAGGGGAAGTCTTCTGTACAAATGTTTCTCTTATTGGTTGATGAATAAAACACTGCTGGCCAACAGTGAAGCAAGGTAGGTAGGACTAGAAGACAAGGAATATTCTGGGAAGTGTAGTAAGAGAGAAGTTGCCGTGTGACCCTGGGAGGAGAAGACACATAAGTCTGGGGTTCTGGGTAAAATCAGACCATGTAGAAATACATATATTAGTAGTTATGGGTTAATACTTAAGACAGAGATAGCCAATAAAATATTAGTCACTGGCTCACAGATTTATAATTAATAAAGTGTCTTATGTGTTATTTGGGAGCTGAAGTGGCAACAGAACCCAGATATCTGGAGGGAAAGAGTACATGTAACATTATGTCATATGTTTAATTTACAGTTCAACATATAAAATTCATAAGAACAGAATGGGCTAGGATCTGGGTAACATGTAAAACATATGAACATAAAACTTACATTTAAAATCTGTGTATTATTTGGCATTTTTATATTCAGTATGTTTTGATGTACCCAAAGAGGAAACTTAGTATTTTAAAACTATTACATTGCTAACAGAAAGGTTTCCTTCTCAAACCAATTTAATAAACTAATATACACAGTGATCTATTAATCCACAATTTTCATTTTACTGATGAGTTAAAATATTCCTTGCAAATTTGTCTAGAGACATCAATGGAATCATGGAATCAAATGTATAATTGAGTTTCTTTTTTGTGTGTAATTTTAGGTTTCCAAAAAGCAGCCAACAGAAACAAATTTATCGTTTTTTTTTTACTATATGTTAGATACAAAGTTAATTAAAAATTAAAATTAATTAAAAATAATGTAATAAAATTATACCTCTTATTCTTATATTAAACATAAAATTTATAGTATTTTATTGCCTTATATCTGTTGATGTTAAAACTTGTCTATTTAGAAATATTGATCTACTACTTGCAAAGTAATACTCCTGGCACTCTTAATACCTTTATGTAAATGGAAACCATAGCCTTTGACTTCCTGTGGTACATATTTACATAACTGACAATCTGCAGAAGCAGACCAATTTAAAGAGGGTGAAATGATAAGATCTCCATGTATGAAACAGGAGCTGGTTTTTGAGTTTCCCATAAAGTTTTATTACATTTCAAATGTTAGTTTTCACATGTTTGGCTCTCTCCCACAAAATCTAGATACAACTATATGTACTAAATTTGTAGGACACAGAATTCAATCTGATGAAAGTCCTCCATGCTAACCTATTCAGTGACCAGATGTTCTCAGGCAAATCAAAACTTCTTGCCCCCCTCCTTCTTATATATTCTGGGAACTTACTATAGTCCCTTTGATAATTTGTAGCATAGTAAACCTTTACTGATATAAATACTGACACTGTGCCCACATTATCTACATCTCCTTTTTCTCTTCTTAAGACCCTGTTTTAATTTGTGTTGTAACTGTGTCTTAGGCACTAATATTCTACATTACTCTTTAGTCAGCTTAATTTTGCCTTCACATTACTGCATATGCTTGTACACATAAGTCAATTTTTTATATTGCTGCAAAAAATATGGGAGCAGGAAGGTTGTGTGTGGGGAAGAATAGAGGAGAGCAAAATAAGAGATATCATCAAAGAGGGAGCCAGTATAAGTTTAAAGTGAAATCAGGCAGTAGGTAAATGTCCAGAGATCTACAAGGATAACACCATCTAACCTTCAAAGCAACATTGGAGAGGCTGCATTAAATGTCCTACCCTGAAAATGAGATTGATGACTGACTTATATACTATCCTAGAGCCTTCCTCCAGCAGCAAATGGAAGTAGAAGCAGATACCCACGGGTAAAAACTGAACTGAACTGGAATCCAGTTGCAGAGAAGGAGTGATGAGCAAAGGGGTCAAGACCAGGCTGGTGAAACCCACAGAAACAGCTGACCTGAAAAAGAGGGAGCTCTTGGCCCCCAAAATGATCACTAGGAAACCAGCATGGAACTGATCCAGACCCCATGAATATGGGTGTCAGGGAGGAGGCCTCGAAAATCTATGGGGCCTCTTGTAGTAGATCAGTATTTATCCCTAACATAGGAATGGACTTTGGGATCCCATTTCACGTAGAGGGATACTCCCTCAGCCTAGACACATGGGGCAGGGCCTAGGCCCTATCCCAAAGGATATAACAGACTCTGAAAGACCCCGATAGAAGACATCACTCTCCCTGATAAGCAGAAATGGTATTGGATAGGTAGGGTGTTAGTGGGGGACAGGGGAGGAGGAGAAGGAGAGGGAATGGTTATTGACATGTAATGCAATCTTGTTTCTAATTTAAATAAAAAATTTAAAAAATTCTCTTAATGGCTTTTATTTGCATGTTTGGGCTTAATTCTGGATTGTTTTATTACATAACATGCTCAACTTTGACCCCAACTCAAATAACACATTTTACTAATGATTTTTTCCTTTATTATAAGAAAAACCATTAAAATTTGGTCTATAAGCCAGTAACTAGCATTTTCCATTAATGATACAGATATAACAAATGTATCTAATTGTAAAGCTAATTGATATTTTTATTTAATTTTACTAATATAAATATTGCTTAAAAATTGGCCCTTAGTGTCCTAACCAAGCAGCTTTCATATTTTCACTACTATAAATCAACACAGCTCCTATGCTGCTCTTCATGGGAGGACTACCAGACAAACTACTTATCGTACCTCACTATTAGTTTAAACATATTTCACCATGTAACTGATTCCTTTTCCATTCAAACATCCTTCCTGTAGAGTAAAAGAACTCTTCCTCATTCTTCAGCCTGGAAATGTGAAGCTGAAGAAATGACAGGGAGCAATAAATCCATTATTCAAATATGCACAAGGAAGCTGAAGTACTTAGACAAAATTCAAATAGACATTGAGAGTAATAAATCACACACTCCATCTCTCAGTACAGAGTTCTTTCTGCTTTGTTTATTTACCATCTTTGACCACAATATTGATCATTAATTCTAAGGTTTACCTGCAGTCTTTTGCTTCCATTCTTCCTGCATTAGTTGAAATGCGATGCTGTAGCAGCAAATGACTGTAGATGGAATTGTCATCTTGTGTTACATTTCTTTTCCTACTCTCTTGACTGCACATTATAAAAATATCTGAAGTGTTTTTGATTCCTAATACCTAAAACTCATTTTTTCTTTTAAGGCAGATGAGTATAGGGAGTAGATTAGCATAGTAGGACACTACTTGGCGTCGACTATATACACACCCTGTGTCTTACAGTACATCTGCCAATGCTACACACACACACACACACACACACACACACACCTCAGAATAGTGCACCTAGAAACATGTTGATAATGTTGGCCCCATCCCTACATCTGGCTGGCTGCAGGTATATCTGCTCTATACAGTTAAAATAAGTGGCTGCCCTTATCAACCCTTTAATATATCTCACCATTTTATTCAAGCATATCTCAGAACACATCTTAAGAAACTGATTGATACAGCCTGACCTGGGTTTGAATGCCTGTCCAAAGAGTCAAAATGTGTCTACAGAGTGAGCTTTAAGGGAGAATTCTATATTTACCATCTTATTGTCCTGAATAACTTGAGTATTCAAAGTTATTAATATCTAATGAATCATGGGGAGGAAGGCGAGTGTAATCCAAGTCTGTCAGTTAAAACACAGAACCCTAGCAACCCATCACCTTCTCTTGAATCCCAGAAAAGAAGTGCCAAACAATAATTGGGTCACTTGAGTACTCCCACTCATGTGTCCCACTGTCATTTTTGACAGCTTTCCTCTTGATCTGTACTATGTCTTTGCTTTGGAATAAGGTTTTCTTGTTACTTTGTAATCTGTCTCTGCCTTTATTCCAGTGCTTTTAAAAAGAGGCCAGTAACCTTGAAACATCCAGCTAAGTCCCTTGCTGCTGATAGCAGTATGAAATAGTTTACCTCCATGTAGTAAAAGAGAGAGGTAAAATCCATTTCCATTAGGCCAGAGGCAAATGAAATAATAGTGAGAGACTTTGGTGGCAACTGGGGCCAATATGTATTTATTTATTTATTATTTACCTGCTGTTGTAAATTTTTGTAAGAAGAACGATTTCTTTTGAGCAATTCATATCTGAGCACTACGTCTATATCACTCCCACTTCTACCTCACTCGCTTTCATTACCTCCCTCTCACTCCCATGACAAAATTCTTGTGTGCGTTTTTTGTGTGTGTTTACTGCATGCATTTAGCCCTGCTTATGTCTGTGTGTATCCGGGGCAGATGATTCAAGATTGGATAGCATAGGGGGAGTTCATCTTTGCAGGCAACTGGTTTTTCCTTTCTCAGCAGTCACTGACCACCTGTAAGGCTTTTGTTGGACTGGAATCCCGCCCATGCCAGCTTCACTGCCTACCTTGGCAATCAATTGATGACGTCATTATGCTTATCATGTTCAAACAAATATTTTGCTGAGAGCTCTTGGGTGTACTTTGTTGTTTTCTTTGTGTGTCTCAATGACTCAGTAAATGACTGGCATACTGTCCTACTTGCTCCTAGAGTCTTTCCACCTCCTCTTCCATGTTTCCCCTGGAATCTTAGTTTTAGAGTTTCTGTTGCACATGTGTCAGCTAAGGTTGTACACACCTCACTCTTATTTATTTTTTTTTTTTTTACATTTTGATCAGTTGTGTGTGTCTGAGATCGTCTCCACCTGTTTTCAAAAGAAACTTCTTTAATAATGAATTTCTCTCATCATCTTTTGTTTCTTGCAATACAGTAAGTCATCTACCCTGATCTCTTCCCAACAGGGTGCATAATGGTACTGTTAGACAGATTATATCACCTCTCATCTCTTGAAAACCCTTTGTTCATCTACTTATAATGTTTTGCATGTTCAGTCTTAAAACCACCAACAGTCTTCTGAAGTGTGTGGTCACTGGAATTTATCATGTTAAGAGAAAGTAGAAATAACTAAGCCAACAGTGATAACTCATAAAATGCTTAAAGTTCATAAAGAATCTGATTTTGACTAAATAATCTCATTCCATTTGAAGCAGAATATTATGTAATACCTCTTTTTAATGTCACATAAGTGTCCTTCTCATTTATAGTTGTCCTTCTCACACCCTAAGCATCCTAGAATTTCATAGAAAATGCCAGGAATGATGCACGTGCATTCATTTATTAATATATGACTATGTTTATTCACCCTCTACTGGCCATCTGTAGGCTATACTAGATGAATATAATAAAATTTGAATCTTTGCCAGTAATTGTGCACTTTTCCCTACAATTGTGAATAGTGTTTTAATAGTCTAGATAATAGTTACTATAATAGTAATAATAATAAAATACTAATTTAATATTTTTGTTCATAAATAACCTATGTAATTCTTAACCAATGTTAGCCATTATCTAAAATTTTATTTTCTATAGTTTAAATGTTTAAGGACAATGATTTAAAAATACATTATTTGGCTAAATTTTCCCTCAAAATCTTCCTAAATCTTGTTACCCCTTATTCTCTTTGACTTATATTTGTGGCTTATGATCACCTTTTCAGTTTCTAACTATGGCTCATTATTTCTTACATGTCCATATAATCATGCCTCTAGACTTTGTTATCTGAAAATAAAGTTAAAGATTTTATGTACTTTAATCAGGATTCTGAAATGTCAACACACCATGAGATATGGCTTTTGTTCCAATAAAATATGTCTCTCTGGGCATGCAGATATGTATTGATATATAATATCAATACATTCCTAGGAAAAAAAGACCTATTTGATCTGCTTCTTCCTTACCTTAATGTTATATGTGACCTAACAAGGTCTCCCAGATACTGATCCTCACAGATCCTCTCTGACACTGGTTTTGTTTCTTACTCTCATTAAATACAAACAGGCATCTAATAATAAAATAAAATGAAAGCAAAAAGCAGATTATGACAACCCCCAACTAAAAGAGCCAAAGAAGAAACACATACAGACACAGAGAAAATGTATTCACATACTATGAAACCCATAAAAACAAAATATGAGACCATTATACATACACACAAGACTTGTAAGTTTTTTAAATGTCCTGACAGAGCATTATGAGACAAAAACGTCCAAAATACCAGTTTATTTTGTGTTGACTATCTACTGCTGAGAATGGAGCTTGCCTTTATGAATGGTTTGTGTACCCAGTGAAATTCCTATGAAGAAAACCTAACTTTTCCTTCACAATCAGTTATAAATGGGGACGGTTGCCATCCAATTTGATGGTGAATCTTCCCAACTCAGTGGACATTATCCTGGTGATGTCTTATGGACATGGAAAGCAGCTATCACAATTAGTATGATGCTTCACAGTTGTGCATAGAGACTTAGCTTAGCTTTATGTCTATTTTGTCAGATATTAATACCTGCTTACTTCTTGGAACAGTCTGCAGGAACTTTTTTTTTTCATTCTTTCATCTTAAAGTGTTTCTGATCTTTGAGAGTATGGTGATTACTGATCCTGTGAACTTAACAGCCAATACTAACCACTACGGGTAGCTTGATTTCCATCATGTATAAGAACATTGATACAAATTTCCAGCAAAAGAGGAAATGTCTTATATAACAACAAGAGCGGTTGTTTAATAAGGACATTTGACTTCATTGAGGTACATTACTGTTAGCTCCACTTTATACTCCACTGCTTCTCATTAACTGCCCCAATGAAGTCCTTTGTACAGAATAACATCCATTTCAGAATCATATATTACTTTAATCTCCACTATATTGGAAAATAGTGTTTCCTTGATTTTTTGGAAGCTTAATTGTTTTTAAAATTTTTGTCTATGAATATTAATTTTCATGATGGTCCCTAAATATTACATTTTAGTTACATTGTGTGACAAGAATGCATCTTCTCAAGTATCCCATAATTTCTGACTTAATATTGGTGATAATTACTTAGACAGCATAAAGATTCCTTTGGTTCTTTTCTAGTGTGGATTAGAGAGATAGTATCAAAGACGTAAGACATAATATTGTTGACCACTGAATTTTCAATTAAACTCTACAAAGAAGTTTCTTAGAACTCTGAACTTGCAATAACTAAACTACATAAATATTTAATTATTGTCAAATTATTTCCCTTAAATTCTGTAATTATTCATAAATGAGTATCAAATATATCAAACAAATGCTTAATATTTTAGGAGACTTCCAAATGGTTTTCAAATGTGGTCAGTGCATTTCTTACTAGACAGGCACTTTAACCAGCTAAGCTATGAAGCCAGAACTGGTCATGGCATTTCTTATGCATATTTTAATTCTATTACTTTAAATTCCAACTAGCAATGCATTACAGTTCTGGAAACATAAATGGCCTATGAAAAGAGGTATAAGCCATGTTATTTTAGCAATCGAGATGAATTCCAATTTTGATTTGAATTCTTCTGGTGAGAAATGAGATAAGCAGTTTTTATGTGTTTCCTTGGCTCCTTTAGTTTATCTGTTCAAATATTGGTTCTCCATCATTCCTTTTTTGTTCATAAAATGTTAATAAAATTATGGGTATTTTCTTGATAAATACATGTATTAGGGCTATTTTCATTTGATAAATTCATGTTCTTAATGGTATCTACTGACAAAAAAATTTATTTAATGAATTTCAATTTATCAATTTTTCAGTCCTGATTTCTATTTATGAAATACATTTTATCTCTCCAAGGTAACAAAATGATTATTTATTGACAATTTATAATTTAGCTTTTAAATTTATGCAGGCAGTTTATTTCATGTTAATTTTATAAACATTCCATTTGCACTGAAAAGAGGAGAAATATCTTTTCATAAAATCTATCTTCATTATTCCCTTGACATTTGTTGAAAATTTTCTAAAACCATAAATACAGAAATGTTCTGGATTCTAATCTGGTCCATGGGTATTTTTGATATGTTCTCAACACTGGCATACTGTTTTCATGACTATAGATTTAAATTGGACCTTGAAACTGCATGATATGAGCAATCAGCTCTGTACTTCACTTTAAAAGTATTTTGGGTTCCTTAAGCAATTCATATTTTCATAAAATTGAAATTGATTTATTAATTTCTTCAAAAGTATCTGTGGTGATTTTGATAGTTATTGCTTTAAACCCATAAGTCAATATGTAAGAATGTGGAGTCTTAAAAATATGGATTGACATGTAAAACAAGCTAGCTTCTAATTTAAATAAAAAAGGGAAAATATAGATTTTTCTCAGACAATAAGGAAGAAGTATTTCATTTTAATGTTTTTTAATTTGCATCAGCAATATTCTGCAGTTAAGAATGGAGTGACAGGTTATAGATTATTATAGCATTTCAAAGTATTATATTTGGTCTGTGGTGAATAAAACGATAAAAAAATTTTCAGCATCTTATGCCAGTTTATATGTATTTACTAGATGATAAATCCACTGTCTATTTTAGTGTTCTTGTCTAGTCTGTGCTGTACCAAGATAATTCATGAATTTTAGATTATGGAAAATATTGAATAGTAGGTGATATCAGCATATCTCTACTACCTAATATTGTTAAACTCCATGTCAGAAAATACTGGATAATTCTGCATGCTCCACGTATTTTTGAATTTTTTGGGAGCTGTTAATTTACTTGGAAACACTTTATACTTTGCTGTCTAGCATTTAAACATTTTCATAGGAGCTACATTGTTTATACCTTGTGTGCCCTCACATCTGAGAAAGGGCCTCCTCAGGGCTGCAGTCAATGTCCCATAAAATATAAGGCTTTCCACTTTTGTGAAAAGGGAAGGACATTATTCTTGGTAACTGGTAAGCTGGAAATTTGTTCCTTTTTAATCCTTTTATGTCACTGTACCCCACTATCTGAAACTGTGTTTACTTCCCTTTAATTCTTGAATATTTTCATTGAATTCTGAGTTGGAAATTTTTCATTGAACAATGATATTTTTCAATATCATTTTGCCCATATAGTATAGGAATGGGACATTCCTATTATTGCTTATGCATTTATGACTTTGCATAAATACTTTTTCAGTAATTTTCAAGGCAGTGTACTGAGCCATGATTTTCATCAGAACACTTCTCTCTGAGTTCACTTTAAAATGGAGTGTAACTTTCAGCTATTCTTCTCCATGGGGGAGTAATAAGGACAAAAGTTGAAGCTGAACACCAAAAGTCATGACCAATGAATACTCAAAGCATTGGGTACAGGGAGCTTCAGGGTAACTGGACACATGGAAATTCCTAAAGTGATGCGGGGAGAGAGAGAGAGAGAGAGAGAAGAGAGAGAGAGAGAGAGAGAGAGAGAGAGAGAGAGAGAGAGAGAGAGAGAAAGGCAACTTCATACTGCTTCCACTTAGATTACATACAACAAACTTTTCATTTTAATACTCACTTGTAAGAATTATAATATATTTTATGATAAATGTATAATTATGTTCAAATTTACCTGAGTTATTTGGTTTTTTGTTTGTTTGTTTGTTTGTTTGTTTGTTTTGAGACAGGGTTTCTCTGTTTAGCTTTGGAACCTATCCTGGCACTCTCTCTGGAGACCAGGCTGACCTCGAACTCACAGAGATTCCCCTGCCTCTGCCTCCTGAGTGCTGGGATTAAAGGCGTGTGCCAGCAACACCCAGTTTACCTGAGTTATTTAAGGTATCAAAGGAACATGAATTTTTGGCTCATAGAAACCTTTATCAGAAGCATAACCTAAAAATTCTGTTTGGAGTTTTAGTTAGGGACAGTTTTACAAGACTGGACTTTAAGCATTTGGGGTATAAGAGTATCTCTAGAAAGGTAGCCTCAGAATTTCATTAAGTTGGTGGATACTAACTGTTGGTTGACTTTTATTATCAACTTGATTTACTGGAGAGTTAACTAGGGAAAAAAAAAAACCTGAAATAGAACTACCGAGATCAGATTATCTGGAAGGCATGACTGTAGAACATTTTCTTGATTGATAATTAATAGAAGAATGCCCAGTTCATTATGGTCCATACCTAACCAGATGGTCTTGGAATATAAGAACATATGTAAGCATTCTCCTGTCAGTAACTCAGAGTAAGTCTGCAAATAGGATTCTCCATGGTTTTTTCCTTGAGTCCTTACCCTGAGCCTTAACCCTGAAATCTGATCTGGAAGTAAATAAGTTTTGCCTATGCCTACAATATTTTCACTATGTTCTTTTGATCAGAATGATTCATCAACCAACAGAAAAATAACTAGAACAGTAATTGTTATCAGAATAGTGGTTTTCCTACTATGATGAAGATGACCATGGGACTCTTTATGACTTGACTATTTCATTGGAGGCTGGTAAAACTTTAAGTAGGAAATGCATTTACATGCTCAGGGATGTAAATAAGCACTCATGGTATCTTCAGAGATAATACAATTATCTAAATAACAATGACAATAGAGGTCTGACTCATGAGTATATTATAGGCACACATTTAAAACTGATTAAAGTCTACCGTAAGATATTTTGACTAAAAATCTGTGGTTTATTATGTTTGGGCTGAACCAGTGGCTTCGATTGTTGAAGAGATCAGCATAACTGAGGCCAATAGATGTTGGTCAGATGGGACTACAAATCAAATGTGACTAATAAGAAATCAGTATCAATGAGGTAAAATCTTCAGGATAGTATCTTTTCAAGATCATACAGAACATATGATGTCAGGAGGGTTGCTGAGTGAATGAAAATCTATATCTTAATCTAGCAACCAAATTCTGACAGTGTATGATAATATCCACCTGGTACTGCTTTTGAAGGCGTACAAGACACAAGAATGAGGGATTTGTGTAACTGCTGAAGCTTGGCACTGTGTGACAAGGTCAGAGTCCCTGCACAGAGGCCAGGAAATCCATTTGTGAAAAGTGCAGTTTCAGTTGCACTGGCAGCCCAGGATGTTGGAGATACTAGAGCCAGGAGCCATCTGCTAAGAAAAGTAGTAAGTGTGGAATGTAGCCAGCCTGAGCACACAGCTGTAGTTTGCAGAGTTGGAGAAGTGTGCCGCCCTTTAGTGCCCAGCATATCACAAGTAATTCCGACATGCTGGTCATTTGGCTACAGTATTTAGATTTGCATTGTGAGGTTGTAGCTATACTTTGATCTGATTGCAACTGTTTCTGGCTCTTTCCTTTTGAATATGAGAGTATATAGCATGTTTTTACTTTTATAGAAGCCCACAGTTAACAGAGATTAAACTATTAAAGAGAAATTCAACTTGTAAAGTGTTGAAATTTTTTAAAGACTGGGATTTTGGAAGTTGTACTGTATTTCATGCTATGATATCTTGAGGAGAAGGAATTAAGGTATCACAGTAATATGTTTGTGTGTTAGGTTGATAAGGGGTAGAGTATGCTGTTTAGTTTTACAATAAATTTAGGAAAATCTAGAGTCATGTGGGAGAGGAAATATAATACAACCTAGACTACAGATTTGACCTATGGACAAGTCCATGGATATTGTTTGCATTGTCTATTGTTGTAGCAGAGACAATCCTAGTTATGACATGTCTCTTGGGATGAAGAAAAAATTAGATAATCATGGCGCTTTAAGTGAGCAGAGAGTTATCCAATAAGCACCATTCTGTGGGTCCTGAATCAGCTTCCTGCTTTGAGTTATGGATCTGATTTCCTTTAATGATAGATGGTGATCTGGAATGCAAAAGAAACAAACCCTCTCAGAGGCTGTGGAACTATGCAGCATATGGAACTTGACAATTCAAATGTGAACCCACCTGAGTAGTGACTGTGATGGGGGTTAATGCTGTCTGGGCTAGGCCTGCAGAACCATAATCCCTGGAAACAGCTGTTCACTTTTGCTAATGCAGATTGATATTTCCCCCAAACCTGCATTTTAGGGTGTAATCTCATGTGATGTAACATACATTCTCATGATTAATATCAAAATTATGGGTACATGTATCTGTGGATGATTAGGAAGATGTCTTTTCATTCAACTGTATAATTTTGATATATACTATACATGCTTCGTAATTATTATTTGTCCCACAAGGACTGAAGACACTTAAAAGCCCTCTTTGTTCCTTTCTGCAATTAGCTCACTTTCACCTCAAAGAAAGTTCAAACTAGACTAAAGTCTTTCTGTAAATGAATCATAAGTTTGAAACTCTACAGCTATGCACAGAGTCCCAGACATCTAATCGGATTGCTCCTCAAAGCACCGTGAGAAAAACATTTCAATTCTTCAATTGCCAAGTCTGCTAACAAAACACTGTCTCAAAGCTTTTCTCTCTGGGCACTGTAGCCCTGCCCTCTGGTTATGGTCTTACTGCTGTAAACCATGAAACCTTGGACCATAGTAAATGGCTTGACTCTTTATTTGTTTATTCTAGGAATATGTTTTTGACCAATGAGAGGTAACTTTTGTAATTTCTTTATCACTTCAGGGATCCTGTAGGAAAAAAGGAAATTTTAGTCTAGAGAGAGAGAGTTTAGGAGCAATTAGAATTAGGACAGGATAATTAGAATAGAAACAGTAGAATAAAGAGAGTTACTTGGAACAGCATGTGTGAGAGAATTCATTCACCCTCAGATACAGTAAATTCCTTTTGCTTGCTGTTGTGTTCAATTTGAACACCCAAAGAAAGTCTTTGAGCTAGAACCCAAAGACACTTGCTAAAACCCTTTCCTCCCTAAGTTGATTTTGGTCAGAGTGCTTCATCTCAGCAACATACAAGTAATTAGTACATAATGCTAGTTTTCATCAGAGACTCTCTTAGTTGTTGGAGGAAAACTTTATAAATCTTATGTCAGATGTTGTGCTTTTGCTATGAAAGTAAGTAAGAGAAAACAATCTTTACTTTTTGATCACATAGACTAATAAAGATTAGACAATTTAAGTCAAGCCTAACTATATTTCATGCTATTATTTATAAATTAAAAGGAAAAATTATTCAACAAAATTGGAAAACAAGGAAATCAGTCAATTGGATGAACCTCTGTGCAAAGAAAAGTTTAATAGTCTTGTCAAGGATATTCTGGATTATGTCACAATCCTAGATAAGTCCATTAGACAAAAGAAAATAAAAAAGAAACAATGGAAATTATGAATGAAACTGTTCTCTTCTTTAACTTTTAATTTATATTATAAGCAATCTTATGTTACATATCAATCCCAGTTCCCTCTCCCTTCCACTCTCCCATGCTGCCTAATGTCCCCAATCCCATCCCTCTTCTGCTCCAAAGAAAGGGAGGTCCCACTGTTCTTATTTTAAAATGACACTTATTTTCTGTGGAACCTTAAGGGATTACACAAGAAAACAAAACAAAATCTTTTCAGCTGGGTCTATCAGCCCCTGACTTTTAATCCCAGCAGAGCAACAAAAATGCAGGAGGAATTCAAGGTTGGCCACTGCTATGTATTATGACCCAGTCTCAAAAATAGTGCTGTCTCTTGCTTGGCTGGTCATTATGATAGCGAGCAGTATTCACAACTGGGTACAATTTGTGGTAACTTTTCTTCAAACACCCTGAAGCTATAGAGATACAACTTCTAGGTCAGTTGCACCTTTCTTTTTCCTTGTTCTATGACTCACTTGCATGAAGTCCTCAACAATGGGGTCCTATGATCAAGTTCAGGAGCGTACCCAGGAGCACTGACTATAGACTATAGAATTTTGGCTTTATGGGACCTTGCTAGTCAAAATGTTCAAAAGAAATAACCCATTCCTTGCACCGGGTTTTAATGTGTTAGCCTCTGGTACCAAGGGGAGGCACTTTTGCCCTGTTGTAGGGTAACTACATATGGCTGTTTTTACATCTCCAGTGGAATACCAAACATCCAAGAATATGTTGACAGTACACATTGTTCTGGATATTTATTTTATTTTCAGCATAAAGGACACAAGCATGAGTGTCTTAGGAGGGTAGGGCAGAGTGGGGAAGAGCTGGGGGAAAGGTAAGATCAAAACACATTGTATGAAACTTTCTTAGAAACAATGAAAATTAAAAAGAAAATTAAAAGCCATCAAATTTTTACACTGCAGATTAAGAGGCACTACTAAATATGGAAAGAAAAATTAATGAAAAGTGATCCAACTTTCTTTTGAATATTTAAGTCAATAAATACTATTTTGTTTTTTTTCATTTATGAGATTCAACAAACATAAATTTAAATATCAGGGAGTTTTGGTATACCTTAAAAGCTGATATTCAAATATTTATTCAAGAAACAAGTTTTAAAAATTTGAATGATAGAACTGGAACTGTTAATAGATATGATGTTTATTCAGAAAGCAATGTAAACATTCTAAGTTTTTATAATGGTGAAAATTGCACAAGGATATTAATACATTGATAGGCATGTACCCCATACTGAAAAAGTGTATATAGTTAGCATGTGAATGATAAATCAATAATGCTTTTATTTTAAAAAATGACAATATGATTGAGATTGAAATAAACACTGTGAACTGAAAGAATTCTTACTCCACAAAGTTCTATAGAGGTTCATCCAGGATGTATCCCCCAACTCTTTAAAAGTTCATTCTTATTTTTATCAATAATATCTGATAGTGACAGGATGAAAACACTAGTTTATTTTAACTGTCATTTTCTAAATCATAGACACCTACAGGGGACGGTGACAAATGAATTTTGTAGAATATACTATTCTCAATCATAAAATCTTGCAATAAAATTGTGTAGCAAATTGGCAACACTTTATTTTTTATTTTTTATTTCATTTTTCATTCCAACCACTGTTCTCCCTCCCACCACTTTGCCTCTGCCCATCCCTCCTCGGTTTCTCCCAGCCTACCCCCAGTCCACTCATCCTCATGGGTAAGAACTCCCATGAGGAGACAATGTAGTCTGGCACAATAGGTTAGGGTAGGGTCAGGCCTGTCTCCTATGCATTAAGAGTGAGCATGGCAACCAACCATGGAGATTGGGCTCCAACAAGCCAGCTCATGTATCAGGTTTTTATAGTGGTCCTACTGCCAAGCTTCACAACTGTCTCACACATTTAGAGGTTATAGTTTAGTTCTCTAGAGTCTCCACAGTTGTAGGTCTAGATTTCATGAGTTTCCACGAGCTTGGTTGAGCTGTCTTTGTAGATTTCTCCATCACAATCCTGACCTCCTTTGTTCATATATTCCTTCTTCCCACTCTTCGACTGGATTCCCAGAACTTGGCCTGGTTCTTGGTTTGGATCTGTCTGTCTGGTTCATCAATTACTGTGTAAGGGTTCTATGATGACATATTTTTAAAAATTTAATGAACTGCATGTTTCCAGAAAAGTACTTTCTGTTATGTATTTTCACAGAAGAGATTCATTACTTTTTCATGTGTCCCATTAATGCCATGTAAACAAAATTTCTCCCAATAAACTGACATTTTATTATAGTTCTAATTAACACATTCTTATTAGATAATAGGTGATGGTTCACTATTTTATATACATTCTTTGGTGAAATATCTCTTAATTTATTGTGAATTTCCTTATTGGCAATTTGATTATTTAAATTTAAAAATTGTTTACATACATAAATCCTATGTACCATTTATTTTTCATATCTGAAGAAATTATTTTCTTCAATTTTAGTGTTTGAATTTTTGCTATTAGAAAGATTGTACTATAGGAGAAAACATTGCCTGGAGTCCAATTGGTGATATTGTGTAAGAACTCTGCTTAGAACTAGGTCCAAAAGGTGTATCACAGGATTCTTTTATTCAGTATTTAATAATTTTATATTTTTGTTTGCTTGGT